>NW_021171898.1:0-1366 GCF_002162155.2 Triticum dicoccoides
GAGGACTTCCCAGGAGGTCACCCATCCTAGTACTACTCTCGCCCAAGCACGCTTAACTTCAGAGTTCTGATGGGATCCGGTGCTTTAGTGCTGGTATGATCACATCCGACATGTTACCCCGGTCTTCGTCCCTTATCCTTGCCCCTCCCAGCTCCACTACAAAGACGATTGTACATTGCTTTGGCCGCTCCCTCTCAACTACGGAGACGAGTTTAACGCGGTTTCCACCCCTCCCTCTCAACCGCACCAGTGCACGCTTGCCGCGCCACAACGCCGACGCTGGACCCGTGAATCGTGAGCACCCAGCTATGACTTACCGCACTCGTGCAAAATAATAAAACACGGTAAATATATTACTTACACGTGTGTTTTGTTTTGCAAGCGGCGCGAAAAAAATTAAAAAGGGAATGCAACACGAGGACTTCCCAGGAGGTCACCCATCCTAGTACTACTCTCACCCAAGCACGCTTAACTTCGGAGTTCTGATGGGATCCGGTGCTTTAGTGCTGGTATGATCGCATCCGACATGTTACCCCGGTCTTCGTCCCTTATCCTTGCCCCTCCAAGCTCCACTACAAAGACGATTGTACATTGCTTTGGCCGCTCCCTCTCAACTACGGAGATGAGTTTAACGCGGTTTCCACCCCTCCCTCTCAACCGCACCAGTGCACGCTTGCCGCGCCACAACGCCGACGCTGGACCCGTGAATTGTGAGCACCCAGCTATGACTTACCGCACTCGTGCAAAATAATATAACACGGTAAATATATTACTTACACGTGCGTTTTGTTTTGCAAGCGGCGCGAAAAAAATTAAAAAGGGAATGCAACACGAGGACTTCCCAGGAGGTCACCCATCCTAGTACTACTCTCGCCCAAGCACGCTTAACTTCGGAGTTCTGATGGGATCCGGTGCTTTAGTGCTGGTATGATCGCATCCGACATGTTACCCCGGTCTTCGTTCCTTATCCTTGCCCCTCCCAGCTCCACTACAAAGACGATTGTACATTGCTTTGGCCGCTCCCTCTCAACTACGGAGACGAGTTTAACGCGGTTTCCACCCCTCCCTCTCAATCGCACCAGTGCACGCTTGCCGCGCCACAACGCCGACGCTGGACCCGTGAATCGTGAGCACCCAGCTATGACTTACCGCACTCGTGCAAAATAATAAAACACGGTAAATATATTACTTACACGTGCGTTTTGTTTTGCAAGCGGCGCGAAAAAAATTAAAAAGGGAATGCAACACGAGGACTTCCCAGGAGGTCACCCATCCTAGTACTACTCTCGCCCAAGCACGCTTAACTTCGGAGTTCTGATGGGATCCGGTGCTTTAGTGCTGGTATGATCGCATCCGACATGTTACC
>NW_021171899.1:0-1173 GCF_002162155.2 Triticum dicoccoides
AAACTTATGGGCATCCTTGAAGAGAGTAGGCCAATAAAACCAGATTGCAATACCTTATGTGCAGTTCTATCTCCAGCATGGTGTCCTCCATAAGCTTCGGAGTGACACTTGCGCAGGATCTGTTCCTGTTCATGCTCAGGTACACAACGTCTAATAACACCATCTACTCCTTCTTTATAAATATGTGGGTCATCCCAAAAGTAATGTCTCAAATCATAGAAGAACTTTTTCTTTTGCTGGTATGTGAAACTAGGTTGTATAAATTTGGCAATAATGTAATTAGCATAATCAGCATACCATGGAGCAGTATGAGAAGCATTTATGACATTTAATTGCTCATCAGGAAAACTATCATCAATAGGTAGTGGGTCATCAAGCACATTTTCTAACCTAGACAAGTTGTCTGCAACGGGGTTCTCAGCTCCCTTTCTATCAACAATATGTAAATCAAATTCTTGTAGCAAGAGAACCCATCTAATAAGTCTAGGTTTAGCATCTTTCTTTTCCATAAGATCTTTAATAGCAACATGATCAGTGTGAATAGTTACTTTAGAATCAACAATATAAGGTCTGAATTATCACAAGCAAATACAACTGCTAAGAATTCTTTTTCAGTAGTAGCATAATTTCTCTGAGCATTGTCTAGAGTTTTATTAGCATATTGAATAATATTTAATTTCTTATCAACTCTTTTCCCTAGAACAGCACCTACAGCATAATCACTAGCATCACACATAATTTCAAAGGGTAAATTCCAATCAGGTGGCTGAACAATAGGTGCAAAGATCAATGCTTTCTTAAGTATTTCAAATGCTTCTACACAATCATCATCAAAGACAAATGGTATATCTTTTTGTAATAAATTAGTCAGAGGCCGAGAGATTTTTGAGAAGTCCTTAATGAACCTCCTGTAAAATCCGGCGTGACCAAGGAAACTTCTTATACCTTTGATGTCCTTAGGGCATGGCATCTTTTCAATAGCATCAACCTTGGCTTTATCAACTTCAATACCTCTTTCAGAAACTTTATGCCCCAAGACAATACCTTCGTTAACCATAAAGTGTGTCACATCCCTAGCTGCTGGTAGTGCTCTAGGCTAGCTTCATGTGTGCATCATGTCTATATTTTTGAAACTTGAATTGAGGAATTTAGAAGCCTCAAAACCCTAAATAA
>NW_021171900.1:0-1195 GCF_002162155.2 Triticum dicoccoides
GAACGGAGGGAGTACAATATATAAGCCCAACTTCCCCTCCACCTACGAGAAAGTGGTTTCCTATAAACCATAAAAGTGTCACATCAGAGCAGTGCACCACCGCCGCCCGCCCACCCGCCGTTGCAAACCAAATCTGCGACCACCGCCGACCCACCACACTGCTGACCATTGCCGCCGTCCGCGGTCCACTGCTGCCACGCCGCCACCAAAACCCACATATGTGGACACCCCGTGCTCACTTTTAAGGCTGGTCATAGTGGGGAGTAACTTATACTAGTGTCATGCATATGACACTAGTCTAAGTTACTATCTTCATAGTGTAAAGTAACATAGTATTAGTGTCATAGAGGACTTCATTTATTAGCTTGTAGACTCATCGTGTCTTGGAAACCGCTATGTTACAGTAACATATTATGTTACCACCTCTCATTAACTACATGCCACATAAGCAAAAAAAAATTGAAGTGTGCTATGTTACTAGCTAAGTTACTTCCACTATGACTAGCCTAAGGGAGATTTTGAGGGGGCTTGTTGGAGATGCTCAACACTCATTAATGCAATAATACTACTACCTCCGTCCCGGTGTATAAGTCATTCGCGTAGTTCTAGGTCGATAATTTAACTATCTAAATATGTATTATATGTGACAAAAAATATATATTTAGAAACTACATCCGTGTGAAAATCTAGTGATATACTTTTCATGACATATAACACATATTTAATTCCTCAAATCGATGACCTAGAACTACGCGAATGACTTACACACCCGGACGGAGGGAGTACTCTTTTTTAGTAAAACCTTTAAAGATGCGGCTATGTCTCAGGCAATAATAATGAAGTCTTAGTTGACTAAGATTTAGCAAGACTGGAACTTTTAGTCATTGAGCTATTATGTATTGTTTAGTGCTCTAGACTCTACTTGGCGTGGTTGAGCTCGCGGGTTATACAAATACAAACTAATCAGATTGCTACATGCCAGTTTAGTAATTAATTTTGGGCGCTATAACTCGGTCCAACTGATTTTTTTTTTGTAGAAAAGATGCAGATCTGTTACAAAAGTTCATATGAAATAAGAGTCATTAATCCACATCGTTATAACTTGGGCCCACCAAACGAGCGGTTTCTAATTTATGATTACCGTGGGAATTTCTATGGAGTCTCTAATTAGTGTGTGTGTGTGTGTGTGTGTGTG
>NW_021171901.1:0-972 GCF_002162155.2 Triticum dicoccoides
CATCCTTTATATACGGAGGCAGGGGCACCTCTAAACACACAAGTTGACACAAGTTGATCCACGTGATCTATTCTTTAGCCGTGTGCGGTGCCCCCTGCCACCATATACCTCGATAATACTGTAGCGGAGTTTAGGTGAAGCCCTGCTGCTGTAGTTCATCAAGATCGTCACCACGCCGTCGTGCTGACGAAACTCTTCCCCGACACTTTGCTGGATCGGAGTCCGGGGATCGTCATCGAGCTGAACGTGTGCTCGAACTCGGAGGTGCCGTAGTTTCGGTGCTTGATCGGTTGGATCGTGAAGACGTACGACTACTTCCTCTACGTCGTATCATCGCTTCCGCAGTCGGTCTGCGTAGGGTACGTAGACAATACTCTCCCCCTCGTTGCTATGCATCACATGATCCTGTGTGCGCGTAGGAAATTTTTTGAAATTACTACGAAACCCTACAGTGGTATCAGAGCCTAGGTTATTTATGTTTATGTTATATGCACGAGTAGAACACAAGTGAGTTGTGGACGATACAAGTCATACTGCCTACCAGCATGTCATACTTTGGTTCGGCGGTATTGTTGGACGAGACGACCCGGACCAACCTTACGCGTACGCTTACGCGAGACCGGTTCCCTCGACGTGCTTTGCACAGAGATGGCTTGCGGGCGACTGCCTCTCCAACTTTAGTTGAACCAAGTATGGCTACGCCCGGTCCTTGCGAAGGTTAAAACGGAGTCTATTTGACAAACTATCGTTGTGGTTTTGATGCGTAGGTGAGATTGGTTCTTACTTAAGCCCGTAGCAACCACGTAAAACATGCAACAACAAAGTAGAGGACGTCTAACTTGTTTTTGCAGGGCATGTTGTGATGTGATATGGTCAAGGCATGATGCTGAATTTTATTGTATGAGATGATCATGTTTTGTAACCAAGTTATCGGCAACTGGCAGGAGCCATATGGTTGTCGCTTTATTGTAT
>NW_021171902.1:0-923 GCF_002162155.2 Triticum dicoccoides
CTCAACCTCTCCTTCCCCCTTGCTGGATCAAGAAGGAGGAGACGTCTCCCGTCCCGTACGTGTGTTGAACGCGGAGGTGCTGTCCGTTCAACACTTGGACATCGGTGATCCGAATCACGTTCGAGTACGACTCCATCATCACCATCCCCTTGGCTAGCTTCCGCTCGTGATCTACAAGTGGTATGTAGATGCAAACTCTCTCCCTTGACTCGTTGCTTAGATGAACTCATAGATGGATCTTGGTGAAACCGTAGGAAAAATTTTAATTTTCTGCAACGTTCCCCAACAGTGGCATCATGAGCTAGGTCTATGCGTAGTTCTCTTTGCACGAGTAGAACACAATTTTGTTGTGGGCGTGGATTTTGTCATCTTACTTGCCTCTACTAGTCTTTTCTTGCTTCGGCGGTATTGTGGGATGAAGCGGCCCGGACCAACCTTACACGTATGCTTACGTGAGACCGGTTCCACCGACTGACATGCACTAGTTGCATAAGGTGGCTGGCGGGTGTCTGTCTCTCCCATTTTAGTTGGAGCGGATTCGATGAAAAGGGCCCTTATGAAGGGTAAATAGAAGTTGACAAAATCACGTTGTGGTTATTCGTAGGTAAGAAAACGTTCTTGCTAGAACCCAATTGCAGCCACGTAAAAGATGCAACAACAATTAGAGGACGTCTAACTTGTTTTTGCAGCGATTGATCATGTGATGTGATATGGCCAGAAGTTGTGATGAATGATGAATTGTGATGTATGAGATCATGTTCTTTGTAATAGGATTCACGACTTGCATGTCGATGAGTATGACAACCGGCAGGAGCCATAGGAGTTGTCTTTATTTTTTGTATGACCTGCGTGTCATTGAAGAACGCCATGTAACTCACTTTACTTTATTGCTAAACGCGTTAGCCATAGAAGTAGAAGTAGTC
>NW_021171903.1:0-981 GCF_002162155.2 Triticum dicoccoides
AACTCGTAATGGGCTCCAGCTATCCTGAGGGAAACTTCGGAGGGAACCAGCTACTAGATGGTTCGATTAGTCTTTCGCCCCTATACCCAAGTCAGACGAACGATTTGCACGTCAGTATCGCTTCGAGCCTCCACCAGAGTTTCCTCTGGCTTCGCCCCGCTCAGGCATAGTTCACCATCTTTCGGGTCCCGACAGGCGTGCTCCAACTCGAACCCTTCACAGAAGATCAGGGTCGGCCAGCGGTGCGGCCCGTGAGGGCCTCCCGCTCGTCAGCTTCCTTGCGCATCCCAGGTTTCAGAACCCGTCGACTCGCACGCATGTCAGACTCCTTGGTCCGTGTTTCAAGACGGGTCGGATGGGGAGCCCGCAGGCCGTTGCAGCGCAGTGCCCCGAGGGACATGCCTTTAGGCGCGCGGGTACCGGCCGTGCCGACGATGGCCACCGGGGGCACCTAGGGCCCCCGGGCTTTGGCCGCCGGCGCGGCCGACAACAGTCCACACCCCGAGCCGAGCGGCGAACCAGCAAGAGCCGTTCCGCATACGGCCGGGGCGCATCGCCGGCCCCCATCCGCTTCCCTCCCGGCAATTTCAAGCACTCTTTGACTCTCTTTTCAAAGTCCTTTTCATCTTTCCCTCGCGGTACTTGTTCGCTATCGGTCTCTCGCCTGTATTTAGCCTTGGACGGAGTCTACCGCCCGATTTGGGCTGCATTCCCAAACAACCCGACTCGTTGACGGCGCCTCGTGGGGCGACAGGGTCCGGGCCGGACGGGGCTCTCACCCTCCCAGGCGCCCCTTTCCAGGGGACTTGGGCCCGGTCCGTCGCTGAGGACGCCTCTCCAGACTACAATTCGGACGGCACAGCCGCCCGATTCTCAAGCTGGGCTGCTCCCGGTTCGCTCGCCGTTACTAGGGGAATCCTTGTAAGTTTCTTCTCCTCCGCTTATTTATATGCTTAAACTCAGCGGGTAGTCCCGCCTGAC
>NW_021171904.1:0-1359 GCF_002162155.2 Triticum dicoccoides
ACAAGTTTCGGGGTCATCGGTATTGTACCGGGACCACCGGAAGGGTCCCGGGGGCCCACCGGGTGGGGCCACCTGCCCCGGGGGGCCACATGGGCTGTAGGGGGTGCGCCTTGGCCTACATGGGCCAAGGGCACCAGCCCCTAGAGGCCCATGCGCCAAGATAAAGGAAAAAGGGAAGAGTCCTAAAGGGGGAAGGCACCTCCGAGGTGCCTTGGGGAGGATGGACTCCTCCCCATCCTTAGCCGCACCCCTTCCTTGGAGGAGGGGGCAAGGCTGCGCCTCCCCCCTCTCCCTTGGCCCTATATATAGTGGGGAAAAGGAGGAGCAATCATACCCAAGGCCTTTGGTTGCCTCCCTCTCCCTCCCGTGACACATCTCCTCTCCCGTAGGTGCTCGGTGAAGCCCTGCAGGATTGCCACGCTCCTCCACCACCACCACGCCGTTGTGCTGCTATTGGATGGAGTCTTCCTCAACCTCTCCCTCTCTCCTTGCTGGATCAAGGCGTGGGAGACGTCACCGAGCTGTACGTGTGTTGAACGCGGAGGTGCTGTCCGTTCGGCACTTGATCATCGGTGATCTGAATCACGACGAGTACGACTCCATCAACCCCGTTCACTTGAACGCTTCCGCTTAGCGATCTACAAGGGTATGTAGATGCAAACTCTCCTCTCCTTTCTACTCGTTGCTGGTCTCTCCATAGATAGATCTTGGTGTTTCGTAGGAAAAATTTTGAATTTCTGCTACGTTCCCCAACAGTGGCATCATGAGCTAGGTCTATTGCGTAGATTCTTTGCACGAGTAGAACACAAAGTAGTTGTGGGCGTCGATATTGTTCAATATGCTTGCCGTTACTAGTCTTATCTTGATTCGGCGGCATCGTGGGATGAAGCGGCCCGGACCAACCTTACACGTACGCTTACGTGAGACCGGTTCCACCGACAAACATGCACTAGTTGCATAAGGTGGCTGGCGGGTGTCTGTCTCTCCCACTTTAGTCGGATCGGATTCGATGAAAAGGGTCCTTATGAAGGGTAAATAGCAATTGGCATATCACGTTGTGGTCTTTGCGTAGGTAAGAAACGTTCTTGCTAGAAACCCATAGCAGCCACGTAAAACATGCAAACAACAATTAGAGGACGTCTAACTTGTTTTTGCAGGGTATGCTATGTGATGTGATATGGCCAAAAGGATGTGATGAATGATATATGTGATGTATGAGATTGATCATGTTCTTGTAATAGGATTCACGACTTGCATGTCGATGAGTATGACAACCGGCAGGAGCCATAGGAGTTGTCTTTATTTTTTGTATGACCTGCGTGTCATTGAAGAACGCCATGTAACTTACTTTACTTTATT
>NW_021171905.1:0-949 GCF_002162155.2 Triticum dicoccoides
TGTGTCTCGACCACATACACGCAGTCGCAGTGGCATTTTCAAACCTAAGGAACGTACGGATGGTACGGTTGCTTGGTTGGCTGCTTGTTTGGCTGCTGCTGTTGCGGATCCATCTTCTGAGCCTCGCTCATATCAGGCTGCCCTGCGCATTCCACATTGGCGAGAGGCTATGGAGCAGGAGTTTCATGCTCTCCTTCGTAACAAGACATGGACTCTCGTTCCTCCACCACCACGGGTAAATGTTATTGACTCAAAATGGGTATTCAAAGTGAAGAAGCATTCGGATGGATCTATTGAGCGTTACAAAGCGCGACTTGTTGCTCGCGGTTTTCGGCAGCGTCATGGTCTTGACTATGAGGACACCTTCAGTCCTGTCGTCAAGCCTACCACTATTCGGCTTCTTCTCTCCATTGCTGTTTCTCGTGGTTGGTCCCTTCGTCAACTTGATGTGCAGAATGCTTTTTACATGGATTTTTGGAGGAAGAGGTTTATATGAAACAACCGCCTGGTTTCTCTGATCCTGATCGTCCTGACTATATCTGTCGTCTTTCCAAAGCACTATATGGTTTGAAGCAAGCTCCTCGTGCCTGGCATGCCCGCCTTGCCTCTGCCCTTCGTGCTCATGGGTTTGTGCTGTCCACTGCTGACACTTCATTATTTCTTCTACAGAAGCCAGAAGTCACTATGTATCTTTTGGTATATGTCGATGATATTATCCTTGTCAGCTCTTCTCAGTATGCTGCTGATGCTCTTGTCTGCTCTCTTGGTGCTGATTTTGCGGTCAAAGATCTTGGGAAGCTTCACTACTTTCTTGGAGTTGAGGTCACTTCTCGTGCTACTGGTCTTGTCCTTACGCAGAAGAAGTACTCCTTGGAGTTGTTACAAAAAGCCGGCATGCTGAAGTGCAAACCGACCACCACACCCATGTCATCTACCGACAAGATAACAG
>NW_021171906.1:0-2055 GCF_002162155.2 Triticum dicoccoides
CGTGCTGTTGGATCTCCATCAACCTCTCCTCCCCCTTTCTGGATCAAGAAGGAGGAGACGTCGCTGCTCCGTACGTGTGTTGAACGCGGAGGTGCCGTCCGTTCGGCGCTAGGATCATCGGTGATTTGGATCACGACGAGTACGACTCCATCAACCCCGTTCTCTTGAACGCTTCCGCGTGCGATCTACAAGGGTATGTAGATCCACTCCTCCCTTGTTGCTAGATGACTCTATAGATTGATCTTGGTGACACGTAGGAAAATTTTGAATTATTGCTACGTTCCCCAACAGTGGCATCATGAGCTAGGTCTATTGCGTAGATTCTATGCATGAGTAGAACACAAAGTAGTTGTGGGCGTTGATATTATTCAATATGGTTACCGTTACTAGTCCAATCTTGTTTTCGACGACATCGTGGGATGAAGCGGCCCGGACCAACCTTACACGTACGCTTACGTGAGACCGGTTCCACCGACTGACATGCACTAGTTGCATAAGGTGGCTGGCGGGTGTCTGTCTCTCCCACTTTAGTCGGAACGGATTCGATGAAAAGGGTCCTTATGAAGGGTAAATAGCAATTGGCATATCACGTTGTGGTTTTGCGTAGGTAAGAAACGTTCTTGCTAGAAACCCATAGCAGCCACGTAAAACATGCAAACAACAATTAGAGGACGTCTAACTTGTTTTTGCAGGGTATGCTATGTGATGTGATATGGCCAAAAAGGATGTGATGAATGATATATGTGATGTATGAGATTGATCATGTTCTTGTAATAGGAATCACGACTTGCATGTCGATGAGTATGACAACCGGCAGGAGCCATAGGAGTTGTCTTAATTTATTTATGACCTGCGTGTCAACATAAACGTCATGTAATTACTTTACTTTATTGCTAACCATTAGCTGTAGTAGTAGAAGTAATAGATGACGTGACAACTTCATGGAGACACGATGATGGAGATCATGGTGTCATGCCGGTGACAAGATGATCATGGAGCCCCAAGATGGAGATCAAAGGAGCTATATGATATTGGCCATATCATGTCACTACTATTTGATCGCATGTGATGTTTATCATGTTTATGCATCTTGTTTACTTAGAACGATGGTAGTAAATAAGATGATCTCTCATTAAAATTTCAAGAAAGTGTTCCCCCTAACTGTGCACCGTTGCGACAGTTCGTAGTTTCGAAGCACCACGTGATGATCGGGGATTAGATTCTAACGTTCACATACAACGGGTGTAAGACAGATTTACACACGCAAAACACTTAGGTTGACTTGACGAGCCTAGCATGTGTACAGACATGGCCTCGGAACACAGAGGACCGAAAGGTCGAGCATGAGTCGTATGGTAGATACGATCAACATGAAGATGTTCATCGATGATGACTAGTCCGTCTCACGTGATGATCAGACACGGCCTAGTTGACTCGGATCATGTAATCACTTAGATGACTAGAGGGATGTCTATCTGAGTGGGAGTTCATAAGATGAACTTAATTATCCTGAACATAGTCAAAAGGTCTTCGCAAATTATGTCGTAGCTCGCGCTTCAGTTCTACTGTTTAGATATGTTCCTAGAGAAAATTTAGTTGAAAGTTGATAGTAGCAATTATGCGGACTAGGTCCGTAAACTGAGGATTGTCCTCATTGCTTCATAGAAGGCTTATGTCCTTAATGCACCGCTTAGTGTGCTGAACCTCGAACGTTGTCTGTGGATGTTGCGAACATCTGACATACACATTTTGATAACTACGTGATAGTTCAGTTAAACGGCTTAGAATTGAGGCACCAAAGACGTTTTTGAAACATCGCAGAACATATGAGATGTTCCAAGGACTGAAATTGGGATTTCAGGCTCGTGCCCACGTCAAGAGGTATAAGACCTCCGACGATTTTCTTAGCCTGCAAACTAAGGGAGAAAAGCTCAATTGTTGAACTTGTGCTCAGATTGTCTGAGTGCAACAATCGCTTGAATCGAGTGGGAGTTGATCTTCCAGATAAGATAGTGATGTTTCTCCGAAGTCATTACCACCAAGCTGCTAGAGCTT
>NW_021171907.1:0-752 GCF_002162155.2 Triticum dicoccoides
CCGGCGTTGGCACGACGGGCGCGGCGGGGGTGGCCGCCGACGGGTGCGGCCAAGGGAGCGAGCGGCGCACACGAAAAGGGGCGCGGGAGGGAGGTCAGCGTGGCCGCGGGCGAGGTGGCAGAGGCGGCGGCCGTGGAGTGCAGCAACGGCAGTTGCGGGCCGCGGTGAGCAAGGGCGGACGGATGCGGGGGCCGACAGCGATGACCGAGGACGCGGCCACGGGGTGCGGGTGGGCGCGCACGACACGAGGCCGGCGCGGCTATGGCGAGACAGGGGAGAAAGGAGGGGCGCGGCGTCGTGGCGGCGTCGATGACGGCGCACGAGGCGAGGACCGACGACGGGGTTGGGGACGGCGCGGAGCGAGCTCCGGCCATGGCGGCCGAGCGCGGGGACGACCTCAACGGCGACCGAGCGAAGCAGGGGGGAGGAGAGGGGCGATGCTCACGGTGGGGGGCGCGTAGGGTCTAGGCAGAGGGCTCGGGGACGGTCGAGGAGGACCGGCGAGGAGGAGGAGGCGCGTGGAGCTCCGGGCGGCCTGCGAATCGGTCCGGCGAGTCAGGGAGGGGACGAGGAGGCCACAGTGAGGTCGAGGTCGGCGGCCAGCTCCGGCGATGTGCGGCGGTGGAGTCGGGGCGGATCCCCTCGATCCAAATCGAGAGGAGGCAGAGGGGACGGAGGAGCACGGCGTCGGGGCGGGCTTCGTGCGAGGGAGAGAAAGGGCGCGGAGGAGTCCGGGAGGGGCGGCGCCGGCG
>NW_021171908.1:0-1067 GCF_002162155.2 Triticum dicoccoides
AACCATCAACAATTGATGCTCCTTCTTGATTTCTACTTTCGCGGTGTCAAACATCGCGAATACCTCAAGGATCATCATATCTATCCCTGATATGTTATAGTTCATCACGAAGCTCTAGCAGCTTGGCGGCAATGACTTTGGAGAAACATCACTATCTCATTTGGAAGATCAACTCCCACTTGATTCAAGTGATTGTTGCACTCAGACAATCTGAGCACAAGCTCAACGATTGAGCTTTTCTCCCTTAGTTTGTAGGCTAAGAAAATTGTCGGAGGTCTTATACCTCTTGACGTGGGCACGAGCCTGAAATCCCAATTTCAGCCCTCGAAACATCTCATATGTTCCGCGACATTTCGAAAACGTCTTTGGTGCCTCTACTTAAACCATTTAACTGAACTATCACGTAGTTATCAAAACGTGTATGTTCGATGTTCGAAACATCCACAAACGACGTTTGGGGTTCAGCACACTGAGCAGTGCATTAAGGACATAAGCGTTCTAGTGTCCGCATAATCGCTACTGTCAACTTTCAACTATATTTTCTCTAGGAACATATCTAAAACAGTAGAACTAAAGCGCGAGCTACGACATAATTTGCAAAAGGTCTTTTGACTATGTTCAGGATAATTAAGTCCATCTTATGAACTCCCACTCAGATAGACATCCCTCTAGTCATCTAAGTGATTACATGATCCGAGTCAACTAGGCCGTGTCCGATCATCACGTGAGACGGACTAGTTAACGTCGGTGAACATCTTCATGTTGATCGTATCTGCTATACGACTCATGCTCGACCTTTCGGTCTCCGTGTTCCGAGGCCATGTCTGCACATGCTAGGCTCGTCAAGTTAACCCTAAGTGTTTTCGCTGTGTAAAACTGTCTTACACCCGTTGTATGTGAACGTAAGAATCCATCACACCCGATCATCACGTGGTGCTTAGAAGCGACGAACTGTAGCAACGGTGCACAGTTAGGGGAGAACACTTCTTGAAATTTTGTAAGGGATCATCTTATTTACTACCGTCGTCCTAAGCAAACAAGATGCATAAACATGATAAACATCACAT
>NW_021171909.1:0-1994 GCF_002162155.2 Triticum dicoccoides
TATCAAGCATGACCCTTTGTTGAAGTTTAAGTCGGCAGATGGCACCAAGTAGGATGATTTTGTCCCTGGCGACTCATCCAAGCAGTTCAGTATCAGTGCTAACATGGATCCGAAATAGGAAAGCGCACTCATTGAGTTCATCCATGAGAACTGGGACATCTTTGCATGGAAGCCTTCAAACATGCCAGGTGTACCAAGGGAACTCGCTGAGCACACTCTCAATATTGATCCAAAATTTAAACCGGTCAAACAATTCCTTCGTCGTTTTAATGAAGAGAGGCGCAAGGCCATTGGTGAAGAAGTGGCCCGGCTCTTGGCGGTCGGGTTTATTGTTGAAGTTTTTCATCCCGAGTGGTTGGCTAACCCGGTGCTGGTACTTAAGAAAAATGACACTTGGCATATGTGTGTGGATTACACATACCTTAACAAGGCTTGTCCGACTGATCCTTTTGCTCTTCCTCATATTGATCAGATCACTGATGCTACAACGGCTTGTGAGCGTTTGAGCTTCTTAGATGCTTATTCTGGTTATCATCAGATCAAAATGGCAGTTAAGGACCAGGAGAAGACATCTTTCATCACTCCATTTGGAGCCTTCTGCTATGTGTCTATGACTTCTGGGATTAAAAGTGCCCAGGCCACTTATCAGTGTTGTGTTCAGAATTGCCTCCACAGCCAGATAGGACGCAATGTTCATGCTTATGTGTATGATATTGTCGTAAAATCTAGGAAGAAGGAGACCTTGCTAGATGATTTGAAGGAGACCTTTGACAACCTTCGGGTTTACAGGATGATGCTTAACCCAGCCAAATGTGTCTTTAGTGTGCCAGCAGGCAAAATCTTGGGTTTTTTTATCTCTAAGAGAGGTATTGAAGCTAACCCGGAGAAAATCAAGGCTATCACTTCTTTGGCTAAACTGGCATGTATTAACGACGTCCAACGTTTGGCGGGTCGTATTGTGGCTTTAAGCCAGTTTAGAAGCCGCCTAGGAGAAAGGCTATTCCTCTATACCAGATGATGAAGAAAACATATAGCTTTGTCTGGAGTGATGCTGCCAATCAGGCGTTTGAGGTGCTTAAAAAATAGTTGGCTGAGCCGCCGGTTCTTGCAGCTCCTATTGATAAGGAGCCCTTGCTTTTATATGTGGCTGCTAACAGCAGAGCTGTCAGCGTAGCGGTTGTTGTGGAGAGGAAGGAATTAGGCAAGGAATATCCGGTTCAAAGGCCGGTTTACTATGTTAGTGAGGTGCTAATTGAGTCTAAGCAGAGGTGCCCACATTGGCAGAAGCTAGTTTATGGAGTGTTCATGGCTGGTCACAAGTTGAAGCATTATTTCCTTGGTCATCCCATCACTATGGTCAGTTCTGCTCCTCTAGGGGATATTATTCAAAACGGAGAAGCTACAGACCGGTGGCCAAGTGGGCCATTGAGCTTGGACCCCATGGTTTCAAGTATATGCCTCGGACATCCATCAAGTCTCAGGCACTTGTGGATTTCATCAATGACTAGACAGAGCTGCAGATGCCTAAGGAAAAGCCTGATAATATGTATTGGACTATTCATTTTGATGGATCCAGGCAGCTGGAAGGCTCGGGGGCTGGATTTATTTTGACTTCCGCGCGAGGTGATAAGTTTTTGTTATGTCTTAAGGCTGATGTTTCCTTGTACTAACAATGCAGCTGAATATGAGGCCTTACTCCATGGTATTCGGATGGCCAAAGAGATGAACTTATGCTGGGTCAGGCGTTTCAGCGATTCAGATCTGGTGGCTCAGCAAGTCTCAGGAACTTGGGATTCCAAAGACCCACTCATGGCAGCTTATCGCCGGGCGGTTGATGCTATTGCCGGTCATTTCAACGGTTATCAAGTGGAACATGTTGATCGCAGGAAAAATGAGGCGGCTAATGCTTTAAGCTGGCTGGGGTCTCAGCGTAAGCCGGTACCACCTAATGTATTTCTTGATATTCTGAATAATCCTTCAGTTCAATTACCTAC
>NW_021171910.1:0-32379 GCF_002162155.2 Triticum dicoccoides
CTATAATGGCGAGTGTCTCAAAACTCTTCCTAGCTCAAACTGACAGGATGGGCACGAAATTTTTCGACCAATTTTTTTTTTTTCGACTGCCCGGACCCAAAAACTGGAAACGGGCAAAAAAAACTTCCTATAATGGCACCTGTCTCAAAACACTCAGAAACACCTAAAAATAGGATAGCCAGAAATTTTTTCGAAAAATGCGTTTTCGAAAAATTTTGGGCCTAAACGGAGCGTGGCTACCCGACTCCGGCAAGGAAACACGAATCGGAATCTAGATGGATCCCGAAAACAAACCTAATAAGCAAGGAACTCGGATTGGTGGTGGATATATGGTGCACGGATTGGTGGTGGTATATGGATACGAATTCGGAGCGGTGGTGGTAGATGGCAGGGGTGATGATGATGGTGCGGCGGCGGCGTGACAACTTATGACCAGAACTAGAAACTCTAAAAGACTAGACTCTAAGACCAACAACTAGACACGACGATGCAACCGCAAATTCAACAAAGCAAAACCCTAAAAAGATTATGCAAAGGCTCAGATTGGTTCGGATATGATGAACTAACCCTAATTTTTTTTTGTGGCTTTTTCGTGGACTGTAGGTATGAAGAACAGACTCGATCTAAACTACGAAAAACTGTAAAATCTCACCGAGCAACCTGGAAATCTGATACCACTTGATAGAGGCGGAGGTGTCCCGTCTTTCGATGAGATGATGGATTTCGCTTTGGTGGAAGTCGACTTTGACGATCCGACTACGAACGTGCGAGGACGTCGCGCCTTAGCAATCGCTAAACCAACTCCGAGAGGTTATTGACCACGCCGGAGCACGATCAACCTGACCACGAGGGTCTGTTTCCTGCGAGCAAACGAAGAACAAGCAAGAAACTGAGATTGCAATCTGGATATTGCGAATATAAGATGAAAGCTTTATTGATTAAGGTGGGGTTCTGTGACGCCTTTGTCTGGTCGTTGAACACAAACGAAGTACGCGAAGTTGCAGCTATGGCGAACTTTTAATCTAAACAAAACCCAAAGTCTAAACGATGCCCTAAGGGCTGTATATATGGAGGAAGAGGGGGGAATTTCGTGGCCCTTGGTGGAGGGGTCCGAAATCAACCCTATCTCTTGTTTCCCCACACATACGGACTCTAAAAATAGCCTATACTTATGTATTTCGAAATTACATGGGCCTGGCCCAATAATAAGGTGTCGCAGCACCTAAAATAGCCTCGGGACGAAATTTATGAAGTGGCATCTTGTATATTTCGTCCAAGGCTTCATGCACCCATTATGGTGGCTTCAAAGTCCTGAAATCATCACTTGTAACTCCGTTCTTGTTTCCCTTGCGCATGCCATCATCTCCATGCTTGTTCTTGCTCCAATGTTCATCCTTCTCCAAGCTAGGCCCTTCATTTGTAAGCAAAACAAATGTATCCAATTTAGGCAGCATCATATTCTCATGAACATTAGAATCATTACCAAGAAACGAAAGTACCTGGTAATTTAGTTGGCGTGCACTAGCTCTGATAGAGGCAAAGGTGTCCCGTCTTTCGATGAGATGGTGGATTTCGCTTTGGTGGAAGTCGACTTTGACGATCCGACTACGAACGTGCGAGGACGTCGCGCCTTAGCAATCGCTAAACCAACTCCGAGAGGTTATTGACCACGCCGGAGCACGATCAACCTGACCACGAGGGTCTGTTTCCTGCGAGCAAACGAAGAACAAGCAAGAAACTGAGATTGCAATCTGGATATTGCGAATATAAGATGAAAGCTTTATTGATCAAGGTGGGGTTCTGTGACGCCTTTGTCTGGTCGTTGAACACAAACGAAGTACGCGAAGTTGCAGCTATGGCGAACTTTTAATCTAAACAAAACCCAAAGTCTAAACGGTGCCCTAAGGGCTGTATATATGGAGGAAGAGAGGGGAATTTCGTGGCCCTTGGTGGAGGGGTCCGAAATCAACCCTATCTCTTGTTTCCCCACACATACGGACTCTAAAAATAGCCTATACTTATGTATTTCGAAATTACATGGGCCTAGCCCAATAAAAAGGTGACGCAGCACCTAAAATAGCCTCGGGACGAAATTTATGAAGTGGCGTCTTGTATATTTCGTCCAAGGCTTCATGCACCCATTATGGTGGCTTCAAAGTCCTGAAATCATCACTTGTAACTCCGTTCTTGTTTCCCTTGCGCATGCCATCATCTCCATGCTTGTTCTTGCTCCAATGTTCATCCTTCTCCAAGCTAGGCCCTTCATTTGTAAGCAAAACAAATGTATCCAATTTAGGCAGCATCATATTCTCATGAACATTAGAATCATTACCAAGAAACGAAAGTACCTGGTAATTTAGTTGGCGTGCACGAGCTCTAGTAATTGGTCCAGTATGTATAGCAGCAGGGGCTGTGGGTGTAACAATTGTATTGATGTCCTCATCAACGATCTGAAACAATAGTATTTGGCACACCATGCAAGCGAATAATTTCACGAAAGAATAAATCAGCAACATTAACAACATCATCGCTTTTATGACATGGTATAAAGTGTGCCATTTTCGAGAATCTATCCACGACAACAAATATGCTATCCCTCCCCTTCTTTGTTCGAGGTAAACCTAAAACAAAGTCCATAGATATATCCTCCCAAGGAACACTAGGTACAGGCAAAGGCATATATAAACCATGAGGATTGAGTCGTGACTTAGCTTTTTGACATGTAGTGCATCGAGCAATAAAACGCTCAACATCCTGTCTCATCTTTGGCCAAAAGAAATGTGTAGCAAGTACGTCCTCCGTCTTCTTCACGCCAAAGTGTCCCATTAATCCTCCTCCATGCGCCTCCTGCAACAACAAAAGACGAACGGAGCTAGCTGGAATGCATAGCTTGTTAGCACGAAACACAAATCCATCGTTAACGACGAACTTGTTCCACATTCTTCCTTCTTTACAATTCTGCATTACATCTTTAAAATCAGCATCATGCACATATTGATCTTTGATGGTCTCCAAACCAAATATTTTGAAGTCAAGTTGTGAAAGCATAGTATAGTGATGAGGACATCAATACAATTGTTACACCCACAGCCCCTGCTGCTATACATACTGGACCAATTACTAGAGCTCGTGCACGCCAACTAAATTACCAGGTACTTTCGTTTCTTGGTAATGATTCTAATGTTCATGAGAATATGATGCTGCCTAAATTGGATACATTTGTTTTACTTACAAATGAAGGGCCTAGCTTGGAGAAGGATGAACATTGGAGCGAGAACAAGCATGGAGATGATGGCATGCGCAAGGGGAACAAGAACGGAGTTACAAGTGATGATTTCAAGACTTTGAAGCCACCATAATGGGTGCATGAAGCCTTGGACGAAATATACAAGTTGCCACTTCATAAATTTCGTCTCGAGGCTATTATAGGTGCTGCGTCACCTTTTTATTGGGCTAGGCCCATGTAATTTCGAAATACATAAGTATAGGCTATTTTTAGAGTCCGTATGTGTGGGGAAACAAGAGATAGGGTTGATTTCGGACCCCTCCACCAAGGGCCACGAAATTCCCCTCTCTTCCTCCATATATACAGCCCTTAGGGCACCGTTTAGACTTTGGGTTTTGTTTAGATTAAAAGTTCGCCATAGCTGCAACTTCGCGTACTTCGTTTGTGTTCAACGACCAGACAAAGGCGTCACAGAACCCCACCTTGATCAATAAAGCTTTCATCTTATATTCGCAATATCCAGATTGCAATCTCAGTTTCTTGCTTGTTCTTCGTTTGCTCGCAGGAAACAGACCCTCGTGGTCAGGTTGATCGTGCTCCGGCGTGGTCAATAACCTCTCGGAGTTGGTTTAGCGATTGCTAAGGCGCGACGTCCTCGCACGTTCGTAGTCGGATCGTCAAAGTCGACTTCCACCAAAGCGAAATCCATCATCTCATCGAAAGACGGGACACCTCCGCCTCTATCAAGTGGTATCAGATTTCCAGGTTGCTCGGTGAGATTTTACAGTTTTTCGTAGTTTAGATCGAGTCTGTTCTTCATACCTACAGTCCACGAAAAAGCCACAAAAAAAATTTAGGGTTAGTTCATCATATCCAAACCAATCTGAGCCTTTGCATAATCTTTTTAGGGTTTTGCTTTGTTGAATTTGCGGTTGCATCGTCGTGTCTAGTTGCTGGTCTTAGAGTCTAGTCTTTTAGAGTTTCGAGTTCTGGTCATAAGTTGTCACGCCGCTGCCGCACCATCATCATCGCCCCTGCCATCTACCACCACCGCTCCGAATCCGTATCCATATACCACCACCAATCCGTATCCATATACCACCACCGATCCATATCCATATACTACCACCGCTACCACCACCGCTGCCATATACCACCACCATATATCCACCACCAATCCGAGTTCCTTGCATATTAGGTTTGTTTTCGAGATCCATCTAGATTCCGATTCATGTTTCCTTGCCGGAGTAGGTTTCGGAAAAAAAAATTCTGGCCCAAAATTTAGACTAGGCCCACTCAATTCTTAATATTTTGAAGTCAAGTTGTGAAAGCATAGTATAGCGACGGGACAATGCATCAGCAATAACATTTTCTTTTCCCTTCTTGTGTTTAATGACATAAGGGAAAGTCTCAATGAATTCAACCCATTTAGCATGTCTACGATTCAGTTTAGCTTGACTTTTAATATGTTTCAAAGATTCATGATCATAATGTATAACAAATTCTTTGGGCCATAAATAATGTTGCCATGTTTCTAAAGTCCGAACAAGAGCATATAATTCTTTATCATAAGTAGAATAATTCAGACTAGGCCCACTCAATTTTTCAGAAAAGTATGCAACAGGTTTGCCATCTTGTAATAACACCCGCCTAATCCAATTCCACTAGCATCACATTCAAGCTCAAAAGTCTTATTAAAATCAAGAAGTTGGAGTAAAGGAGCATGTGTCAACTTATTTTTCAATACCGAGAAGGCTTCTTCCTGTGCGGTACCCCAAAGAAAAGGCACATCTTTCTTTGTAAGCTCATTGAGAGGTGCGGCAATGGTGCTGAAATCTCTCACAAAACGCCTATAGAATCCAGCGAGGCCAAGAAAACTCCTCACTTGTGTGACCGTTTTGGGTTGCGGCCAACTCTCAATAGCTTCAATCTTGGCTTTATCAACTTCAATTCCCTGTGGAGTAACAACATAGCCAAGAAAAGATACTCGGTCGGTGCAAAAGGTGCACTTCCCAAGGTTACCAAACAAACATGCATCACGTAGAGCAATAAAAACAACACGTAAATATTCCAAATGTTCTTCCAAAGATCTGCTATAAATCAATATGTCATCAAAGTAAACTACCACAAATCGTCCAATTAAAGCACGTAAAACTTCGTTCATTAATCTCATGAAAGTACTAGGTACATTAGTTAACCCAAAAGGCATGACTAACCACTCATATAATCCAAACTTAGTTTTGAATGTTGTTTTCCATTCATCTCCCAATTTCATACGAATTTGATGGTATCCGCTACGCAAATCAACTTTGGAGAATATTGTAGAGCCACTCAATTCATCAAGCATATCATCTAGCCTAGGAATAGGATGACGATAACGAATAGTAATATTATTAATGCCTCTACAATCAACACACATACGTGATGTACCATCCTTTTTCGGCACTAGAATAATAGGAACAGCACAAGGACTAAGGGATTCGCGTATATAACCTTTGTCGAGAAGCTCTTGTACTTGATGCATAATCTCCTTCGTCTCCTCTGGATTGGTACGGTATGGTGCACGGTTTGGCAGTGAAGCACCGGGAATTAAGTCAATCTGATGCTCAATCCCTCGAATAGGCGGTAATCCCGGTGGCACGTCTTGTGGAAAGACGTCAGCGAACTCCTGCAAAATGTTAGTGACAGCAGGAGGCAAAGAGGAAGGCACGTTCTCGAATGAAAATAATGCCTCTTTGCACACAAAAGCATAGCAAACAGATTTGCTGAAATCTAGCTCATCAATATCAGATTTGGTGGCAAATAAACATGCACTTTTCAATTTAATTTCAGAAGCAACACTAGATGGTTTATTATTAGGCTTCATTTGTTGCTCAAATTCTTTTGCCACAATCTGATTTTCACTCTTATTCGTCTCCTGTTTTGCTTTATTAGCTCTATTAATATCATCTTTCAAAATGGAATCAGGAGTCATAGGAAGCAAAGTAATATTTTTATCCTTATGAACAAGAGTATAGTGATTGTTTCTACCATGGTGTACAGAATTTTTATCAAATTGCCATGGTCTACCAAGTAATAAGTAACATGCTTGCATAGGTACCACATCACAATCAACATAATCAGCATATGTAGAGATACTAAAATGCACACGAACAGTACGTGTTACCTTAACCTTGCCGCTGTTGTTGAACCATTGGATGTAGTAAGGATGTGGATGTGGTCTTGTGGTGAGAGAAAGCTTCTCCACCATCTCCATGCTAGCCAAGTTGTTGCAGCTCCCTCCGTCTATGATGACGCGCACAGAACGTTCCTTCACAACTCCCTTGGTATGGAACAAATTGTGCCTCTGATTTTGCTCAGCTTGTGTGACCTGCACACTCAAAACACGTTGAGCAACTAAACGTTCATACCTGTCAGCGTCTTCAGGAGCCATGTATTGCGTCTCATGATCAGAATCATCTCCACCATGTTCTTCACGTGTAATAAGAGCCAAAGTCTCCTCATCATAGTCACTAGCAGACTCATATCCACCATCCGCGGTAGCAATCATCACACGCGGAGATTTGCATTCTCTCGCATAATGACCTCCTCCCTTACAACAACGACAAATAATATCACTTGTGTGCCCTGTTGATGCCATGGAAGAAGAAGAACTCTGTGCAGGCCCAGCAGGTGCGCTCTTGGCAGATAATGGTGGTTGTGCCTGCTTTCTTGTATCACGGCTGGAGGAGGCACGTGACTGAGGTGCTGGTGCAGTTGAAGTAGAAGATGCACGTGGTGTTCATGATGAAGGTCGCCCTGCAGAAAAGTTAGTTCGCCCCAATGCTTGTCGATCCTGCACTTCACGTTCAGCTTTACAAGCAAGATGGAATAAACGAGTGATATTAGTATACTCCTTATAGTCTAGAATGGTCTGAATCTCTCTATTTAATCCACCCAGAAAACGTGCAAGCATAGCTTCATTCTCCTCAACAATACCACATCTAGTCATGCCAGTTTGTAATTCCTGATAATATTCTTCTACAGAATTTTTCCCTTGTCTTAAACGCTGCAATTTTTGAAGCAATTCACGTTGATAATATGGTGGAACCCAACGCGTACGCATAGCAGTTTTCAAAGCAGCCCAAGTAGTTGGAATAGGATATAATCTACAATGTTCAGACCACCAGACACATGCAAAACTAGTGAAAACACAAACAGCAGCAACAACCCGTCTCTCCTCGGGATATTGTAAACATGTAAAACGTTGTTCAGTTTCTAACTCCCAAGTAAGATATATATCAGGAACATATCTACCCTCAAATGGTGGAATATTCAATTTCAGTTTAGGAATATGGACATCATCTCGTACCTGAGGTGGTGGTGCAGGCCTACCATTACGAATATATACCTGAGGTCGACCTGCTGGTGGTGGTACAGGTGGCTGCACGTAGTGCTGATTTTGATCAACCTCATCCTCATAATCTCCCACATAATCATCCTCCTCCGCATCAGCAGCAGGAGCCACAGAAGTATCAACAGAAGCACCAACAGTTTGGCCAAACGCAAGAGGAACACGGCTTGCTCGGCGGGGGTCTGTTTCGCGACGTGGAGGTAGTCGTTGTTGTTGTTATTGGAGAGGTGCGTTAGGTGCAGCGGGTGGTGGTGGTGGAAGACGCGCGAGCAATTCATTAAACTTGTTATCGAGCTTTGTTTCGAACGTCTTCTCAAGGCCAGTGATCTTCTCCATGGCCTCTTCAAAATTGTTCAGCACATCTTGCACCTGTTCAGTCATCATTTGCTGAAACTTATCATGAAGCTCCTTGTTCGATAAATTCTCCCAGTCAATCTCGTCGGCTTGTGATCCTGGCATGGTTAGCAGCAATAGAAACACACAAGAATATGATCCTACAGACTACTAACAAGAGGTGGTGGTGGGTGTCACAAATCCGTCAAGCAAATCTCAAATTCTTACCAATTCTTACCCAGCAGTAGGCGGTGATCGGCAACCTTTGTAGTCAAAAACTCTCAAAGCTTGGATAGAGCGATTACCAGGGAGAGTCAAACGCACGACGTAGATGTATGTGGAGCTGGGAAGGCTTATAATATGGTAGCATAAAGGGTCAGCAATAATCAATTCAGAGATGCAAAGTTGAATAAACGCTCAACGACGGTACTGTGCTGGTCCTAGGCTAGACTGTGCTAGAGACGCGAGCCTAGAACACCAACAAAATCACGGCGCGGCACGTAAACAAGGGAGGAGCACACTCTGAATTTTTTTTTCTCTTTTTTTTGCACTTTTTTTCCTCTTTTTTTTTGCTCCGCAACAAATTTTTTTCGAAAAAGTCTACAAATGGTCTAAAAACTGCCTAGCCAGAATTTTCCAGACTTAGTTTTTTTTTTTGAAATTGGAACTATTTTTCTTCTGCGGATGGCTCGGAAGTTGGGGAGTCCTTCTCTGTCACGACTCGGAGTGTCGCGTGATCTGGAAATCGAGAACAATGCAAAAATTACTGGACTCGGACTAGGACTGGTGGCGGAGATGAATCTGGTGGAACTCGGACTGGTGGCGGAGATGAATCTGGTGGAACACGGACAGGTGGCGGATATATGTTGCAGGTGAACTCGGATTGGCGTGATGGCGGCGGATATGTGGTGGCGTATATGGATTCGGATTGGCGGTGAATATGTGGTGGTGGTATATGGCAACAACGACGATGATGATGCGGTGGTGATATATGGTAGCGGCGACGTGACAACCTGTGAACAGAACTCGAAACTCTAAAAGACTAGACGCAAAGACCAGCAACTGGACACGACGATGCAACCGCAAATTCAACAAAGCAAATACAGAAAAGATTATGCAAGGCTCAGATTGGTTCGGATGGAATGAACTAACCCTAATTTTTTTGGCTTTTTCGTGGACTATAGGTATGAAGAACAGACTCGATCTAAACTACGAAAAACTGTAAAATCTCACCGAGCAACCTGGAAATCTGATACCACTTGATAGAGGCAAAGGTGTCCCGTCTTTCGTTGAGATGATGGATATCGCTTTGGTGGAAATCGACTTTGACGATCCGACTACGAACGTGCGAGGACGTCGCGCCTTAGCAATCGATAAACCAACTCCGAGAGGTTATTGAGCACGCCGGAGCACGATCAACCTAACCACGAGGGTCTGTTTCCTGCGAGCAAACGAAGAACAAGCAAGAAACTAAGATTGCAATCTGGATATTGCGAATATAAGATGAAAGCTTTATTGATCAAGGTGGGGTTCTGTGACGCCTTTGTCTGGTCGTTGAACACAAACGAAGTACGCGAAGTTGCAGCTATGGCGAACTTTTAATCTAAACAAAACCCAAAGTCTAAACGGTGCCCTAAGGGCTGTATATATGGAGGAAGAGAGGGGGAATTTCGTGGTCCTTGGTGGAGGGGTCCGAAATCAACCCTATCTCTTGTTTCCCCACACATACGGACTCTAAAAATAGCCTATACTTATGTATTTCGAAATTACATGGGCCTGGCCCAATAAAAAGGTGACGCAGCACCTATAATAGCCTCGGGATGAAATTTATGAAGTGGCATCTTGTATATTTCGTCCAAGGCTTCATGCACCCATTATGGTGGCTTCAAAGTCCTGAAATCATCACTTGTAACTCCGTTCTTGTTCCCCTTGCGCATGGCATCATCTCCATGCTTGTTCTTGCTCCAATGTTCATCCTTCTCCAAGCTAGGCCCTTCATTTGTAAGCAAAACAAATGTATCCAATTTAGGCAGCATCATATTCTCATGAACATTAGAATCATTACCAAGAAACGAAAGTACCTGATAATTTAATTGGCGTGCGCGAGCTCTAATAATTGGTCCCGTATATGTAGCAGTAGGGGCTGTGGGTGTAACAATGGTATTGATGTCCTCATCACACCGCCTAATCCAATTCCACTAGCATCACATTCAAGCTCAAAAGTCTTATTAAAATCAGGAAGTTGGAGTAAAGGAGCATGTGTCAACTTATCTTTCAATACCGAGAAGGCTTCTTCCTGTGCAGTACACCAAAGAAAAGGCACATCTTTCTTTGTAAGCTCATTGAGAGGTGCAGCAATGGTGCTGAAATCTCTCACAAAACGCCTATAGAATCCAGCGAGGCCAAGAAAACTCCTCACTTGTGTGACCGTTTTGGGTTGCGGCCAACTCTCAATAGCTTCAATCTTGGCTTTATCAACTTCAATTCCCTGTGGAGTAACAACATAGCCAAGAAAAGATACTCGTTCGGTGCAAAAGGTGCACTTCCCAAGGTTACCAAACAAATGTGCATCACGTAGAGCAATAAAAACAGCACGTAAATGTTCCAAATGTTCTTCGAAAGATCTGCTATAAATCAATATGTCATCCAAGTAAACTACCACAAATCGTCCAATGAAAGCACGTAAAACTTCGTTCATTAATCTCATGAAAGTACTAGGTGCATTAGTTAACCCAAAAGGCATGACTAACCACTCATATAATCCAAACATAGTTTTGAATGTTGTTTTCCATTCATCTCCCAATTTCATACGAATTTGATGGTATCCACTACGCAAATCAACTTTGGAGAATATTGTAGAGCCACTCAATTCATCAAGCATATCATCTAGCCTAGGAATAGGATGACGATAACGAATAGTAATATTATTAATGCCTCTACAATCAACACACATACGTGATGTACCATCCTTTTTCGGCCCTAGAATAATAGGAACAGCACAAGGACAAAGGGATTCACATATATAACCTTTGTCGAGAAGCTCTTGTACTTGACGCATAATCTCCTTCGTCTCCTCTGGATTGGTACGGTATGGTGCACGGTTTGGCAGTGAAGCATCGGGAATTAAGTCAATCTGATGCTCAATCCCTCGAATAGGCGGTAATCTCGATGGCACGTCTTGTGGAAAGACGTCAGCGAACTCCTGCAAAATGTTAGTGACAGCAGGAGGCAAAGAGGAAGGCACGTCCTCGAATGAAAATAATGCCTCTTTGCACACAAAAGCATAGCAAACAGATTTGCTGAAATCTAGCTCATCAATATTAGATTTGGTGGCAAATAAACATGCACTTTTCAATTTAATTTCAGAAGCAACACTATATGGTTTATTATTAGGCTTCATTTGTTGCTCAAATTCTTTTGCCACAATCTGATTTTCACTCTTATTCGTCTCCTGCTTTGCTTTATTAGCTCTATTAATATCATCTTTCAAAATGGAATCAGGAGTCATAGGAAGCAAAGTAATATTTTTATCCTTATGAACAAGAGTATAGTGATTGTTTCTACCATGGTGTACAGAATTTTTATCAAATTGCCATGGTCTACCAAGTAATAAGGAACATGCTTGCATAGGTACCACATCACAATCAACATAATCAGCATATGTAGAGATACTAAAATGCACACAAACAGTACGTGTTACCTTAACCTTGCCGCTGTTGTTGAACCATTGGATGTAGTAAGGATGTGGATGTGGTCTTGTGGTGAGAGAAAGCTTCTCCACCATCTCCATGCTAGCCAAGTTGTTGCAGCTCCCTCCGTCTATGATGACGCGCACAGAACGTTCCTTCACAACTCCCTTGGTATGGAACAAATTGTGCCTCTGATTTTGCTCAGCTTGTGTGATCTGCACACTCAAAACACGTTGAGCAACTAAACATTCATACCTGTCAGCGTCTTCAGGAGCCATGTATTGCGTCTCATGATCAGAATCATCTCCACCATTTTCTTCACGTGTAATAAGAGCCAAAGTCTCCTCATCATAGTCACTAGCAGACTCATATCCACCATCCGCGGTAGCAATCATCACACGCGGAGATTTGCATTCTCTCGCATAATGACCTCCTCCCTTACAACGACGACAAATAATATCACTTGTGTGCCCTGTTGATGCCATGGAAGAAGAAGAACTCTGTGCAGGCCCAGCAGGTGCTCTCTTGGCAGATAATGGTGGTTGTGCCTGTTTTCTTGTATCACGGCTGGAGGGGGCACGTGACTGAGGTGCTGGTGCAGTTGAAGTAGAAGATGCACGTGGTGTCCATGATGAAGGTCGCCCTGCAGAAAAGTTAGTTCGCCCCAATGCTTGTCGATCCTGCACTTCACGTTCAGCTTTACAAGCAGGATGGAATAAATGAGTGATATTAGTATACTCCTTATAGTCTAGAATGGTCTGAATCTCTCTATATTTAATCCACCCAGAAAACGTGCAAGCATAGCTTCATTCTCCTCAACAATACCACATCAAATCATGCCAGTTTGTAATTCCTGATAATATTCTTCTACAGAATTTTTCCCTTGTCTTAAACGCTGCAATTTTTGAAGCAATTCACGTTGATAATATGGTGGAACCCAACGCGTACGCATAGCGGTTTTCAAAGCATCCCAAGTAGTTGGAATAGGATATAATCTACAATGTTCAGACCACCATACACATGCAAAACTAGTGAAAGCACAAACAGCAGCAGCAACTCGTCTCTCCTCAGGATATTGTAAACATGTGAATCGTTGTTCAGTTTCTAACTCCCAAGTAAGATATATATCAGGAACATATCTACCCTCAAATGGTGGAATATTCAATTTCAGTTTAGGAATATGGACATCATCTCGTACCTGAGGTGGTGGTGCAGGCCTACAATTACGAATATATACCTGAGGTCGACCTGCTGGTGGTGGTACAGGTGGCTGCACGTAGTGCTGATTTTGATCAACCTCATCCTCATAATCTCCCACATAATCATCCTCCTCCGCATCAGCAGCAGGAGCCACAGAAGTATCAACAGCAGCACCAACAGTTTGGTCAAACGCAAGAGGAACACGGCTTGCTCGGCGGAGGTCTGTTTCGCGACGTGGAGGTAGTCGTTGTTGTTGTTGTTGGAGAGGTGCGTTAGGTGCAGCGGGTGGTGGTGGTGGAAGACGCGCGGGCAATTCATTAAACTTTTTATCGAGCTTTGTTTCGAACGTCTTCTCAAGGCCAGTGATCTTCTTCATGGCCTCTTCAAAATTGTTCAGCACATCTTGCACCTGTTCAGTCATCATTTGCTGAAACTTATCATGAAGCTCCTTGTTCGATAAATTCTCCCAGTCAATCTCGTCGGCTTGTGATCCTGGCATGGTTAGCAGCAATAGAAACACACAAGAATATGATCCTACAGACTACGAACAAGTGGTGGTGGTGGGTGTCACAAATCCGTCAAGCAAAACTCAAATTCTTACCAGTTCTTACCCAGCAACAGGCGGTGATCGGCAACCGTTGTAGTCAAAACTCTCAAAGCTTGGATAGAGCGGTTACCAGGGAGAGTCAAACACACGACGTAGATGTATGTGGAGCTGGGAAGGCTTATAATATGGTAGCATAAAGGGTCAGCAATAATCAATTCAGAGATGCAAAGTTGAATAAACGCTGAACGACGGTACTGTGCTGGTCCTAGGCTAGACTGTGCTAGAGACGCGAGCCTAGAACACCAACAAAATCACGGCGCGGCACGTAAACAAGGGAGGAGCACACTCTGAATTTTTTTTTCTCTTTTTTTGCACTTTTTTTTCCTCTTTTTTTTTTTGCTCCGCAACAAATTTTTTTCGAAAAAGTCTACAAATGGTCTAAAAACTGCCTAGCCAGAATTTTCTAGACTTAGTTTTTTTTTTGAAATTGGAACTATTTTTCTTCTGCGGATGGCTCAGAAGTTGGGGAGTCCTTCTCTGTCACGACTCGGAGTGTCGCGTGATCTGGAAATCGAGAACAATGCAACAATTACTGGACTCGGACTAGGACTGGTGGCGGAGATGAATCTGGTGGAACTCGGACTGGTGGCGGAGATGAATCTGGTGGAACACTGACAGGTGGCGGATATATGTTGCAGGTGAACTCGGATTGGCGTAATGGCGGCGGATATGTGGTGATAGAGGCGGAGATGTCCCGTCTTTCGATGAGATGATGGATTTCGCTTTGGTGGAAGTCGACTTTGACGATCCGACTACGAACGTGCGAGGACGTCGCGCCTTAGCAATCGCTAAACCAACTCCGAGAGGTTATTGACCACGCCGGAGCACGATCAACCTGACCACGAGGGTCTGTTTCCTGCGAGCAAACGAAGAACAAGCAAGAAACTAAGATTGCAATCTGGATATTGCGAATATAAGATGAAAGCTTTATTGATCAAGGTGGGGTTCTGTGACGCCTTTGTCTGGTCGTTGAACACAAACGAAGTACGCGAAGTTGCAGCTATGGCGAACTTTTAATCTAAACAAAACCCCAAAGTCTAAACGATGCCCTAAGGGCTGTATATATGGAGGAAGAGGGGGGAATTTCGTGGCCCTTGGTGGAGGGGTCCGAAATCAACCCTATCTCTTGTTTCCCCATACATACGGACTCTAAAAATAGCCTATACTTATGTATTTCGAAATTACATGGGCCTGGCCCAATAATAAGGTGACGCAGCACCTAAAATAGCCTCGGGACGAAATTTATGAAGTGGCATCTTGTATATTTCGTCCAAGGCTTCATGCACCCATTATGGTGGCTTCAAAGTCCTGAAATCATCACTTGTAACTCCGTTCTTGTTCCCCTTGCGCATGCCATCATCTCCATGCTTGTTCTTGCTCCAATGTTCATCCTTCTCCAAGCTAGGCCCTTCATTTGTAAGCAAAACAAATGTATCCAATTTAGGCAGCATCATATTCTCATGAACATTAGAATCATTACCAAGAAACGAAAGTACCTGGTAATTTAGTTGGCGTGCACGAGCTCTAGTAATTGGTCCAGTATGTATAGCAGCAGGGGCTGTGGGTGTAACAATTGTATTGATGTCCTCATCATCCTCCCCTTCTTGAAATGAAGTCGTCCTCGACGGAAGTTCATCTTCCTCACCCAAATAACGCTTCAAATCTGCAATGTTAAAAGTGGGACTAACCCAAAATCTGCAGGCAGCTCAAGTTTATATGCATTATCATTTATTTTCTCTAACACCTTAAAGGGACCATCAGCACGTGGCATTAACTTTGATTTGCGCAAATCAGGAAATCTATCCTTACGCAAATGTAACCAAACAAGATCTCCAGGTGCAAACACAACATGTTTTCTACCCTTATCTCCAGCAAGTTTATATTTAGCATTCATAAGCTCAATCTTTTCCTTAGTTAACTCATGCATTTTTAAAATCAATTCAGCATGTTGTTTAGCATCAAAATTAACCTTCTCCGAATATGGAAGAGGCAACAAATCAATAGGTGCACGAGGTAGGAAACCATACACAACTTAAAAAGGGCACATCTTAGTAGTAGAATGCAATGAACGATTATAAGCAAATTCAATATGAGGAAAGCATTCCTCCCACATTTTCTTATTATTCTTCAAAACAGCCCTAAGCATAGTAGACAACGTTCTATTGACTACTTCAGTTTGTCCATCAGTTTGGGGGTGACAAGTAGTACTAAAAAGCAGTTTAGTGCCGAACTTAGCCCATAAACATCTCCAAAAGTGGCTAAGAAATTTAGTATCACGATCTAAAACAATAGTATTTGGCACACCATGCAAGCGAATAATTTCACGAAAGAACAAATCAGCAACATTAACAGCATCATCGCTTTTATGACATGGTATAAAGTGTGCCATTTTCGAGAATCTATCCACGACAACAAATATGCTATCTCTCCCCTTCTTTGTTCGAGGTAAACCTAAAACAAAGTCCATAGATATATCCTCCCAAGGAACACTAGGTACAGGCAAAGGCATATATAAACCATGAGGATTGAGTCGTGACTTAGCTTTTTGACATGTAGTGCAGCGAGCAATAAAACGCTCAACATCCCGTCTCATCTTTGGCCAAAAGAAATGTGTAGCAAGTACGTCCTCCGTCTTCTTCACGCCAAAGTGTCCCATTAATCCTCCTCCATGCGCCTCCTGCAACAACAAAAGACGAACGGAGCTAGCTGGAATGCATAGCTTGTTAGCACGAAACACAAATCCATCATTCACAACAAACTTGTTCCACATTCTTCCTTCTTGACAATTCTGCATTACATCTTTAAAATCAGCATCATGCACATATTGATCTTTGATGGTCTCCAAACCAAATATTTTGAAGTCAAGTTGTGAAAGCATAGTATAGCGACGAGACAATGCATCAGCAATAACATTTTCTTTTCCCTTCTTGTGTTTAATGACATAAGGGAAAGTCTCAATGAATTCAACCCATTTAGCATGTCTACGATTCAATTTAGCTTGACTTTTAATATGTTTCAAAGATTCATGATCAGAATGTATAACAAATTCTTTGGGCCATAAATAATGTTGCCATGTTTCTAAAGTCCGAACAAGAGCATATAATTATTTATCATAAGTAGAATAATTCAGACTAGGCCCACTCAATTTTTTAGAAAAGTATGCAACAGGTTTGCCATCTTGTAATAACACACCTCCTAATCCAATTCCACTAGCATCACATTCAAGCTCAAAAGTCTTATTAAAATCAGGAAGTTGGAGTAAACGAGCATGTGTCAACTTATCTTTCAATACGGAGAAGGCTTCTTCCTGTGCGGTACCCCAAAGAAAAGTCACATCTTTCTTTGTAAGCTCATTGAGAGGTGCAGCAATGGTGCTGAAATCTCTCACAAAACGCCTATAGAATCCAGCGAGGCCAAGAAAACTCCTCACGTGTGTGACCGTTTTGGGCTGCGGCCAACTCTCAATAGCTTCAATCTTGGCTTTATCAACTTCAATTCCCTGTGGAGTAACAACATAGCCAAGAAAAGATACTCGGTCGGTGCAAAAGGTGCACTTCCCAAGGTTACCAAACAAACGTGCATCACATAGAGCAATAAAAACAGCACGTAAATGTTCCAAATGTTCTTCCAAAGATCTGCTATAAATCAATATGTCATCAAAGTAAACTACCACAAATCGTCCAATGAAAGCACGTAAAACTTCGTTCATTAATCTCATGAAAGTACTAGGTGCATTAGTTAACCCAAAGGCATGACTAACCACTCATATAATCCAAACTTAGTTTTAAATGCTGTTTTCCATTCATCTCCCAATTTCATATGAATTTGATGGTAGCCACTACGCAAATCAACTTTGGAGAATATTGTAGAGCCACTCAATTCATCAAGCATATCATCTAGCCTACGAATAGGATGACGATAACGAATAGTAATATTATTAATGCCTCTACAATCAACACACATACGTGATGTACCATCCTTTTTCGGCCCTAGAATAATAGGAACAGCACAAGGACTAAGGGATTCGCGTATATAACCTTTGTCGAGAAGCTCTTGTACTTGACGCATAATCTCCTTCGTCTCCTCTGGATTGGTACGGTATGGTGCATGGTTTGGCAGTGAAGCACCGGGAATTAAGTCAATCTGATGCTCAATCCCTCGAATAGGCGGTAATCCCGGTGGCACGTCTTGTGGAAAGACGTCAGCGAACTCCTGCAAAATGTTAGTGACAGCAGGAGGCAAAGAGGAAGGCACGTCCTCGAATGAAAATAATGCCTCTTTGCACACAAAAGCATAGCAAACAGATTTGCTGAAATCTAGCTCATCAATATCAGATTTGGTGGCAAATAAACATGCACTTTTCAATTTAATTTCAGAAGCAACACTAGATGGTTTATTATTAGGCTTCCTTTGTTGCTCAAATTCTTTTGCCACAATATGATTTTCACTCTTATTCGTCTCCTGTTTTGCTTTATTAGCTCTATTAATATCATCTTTCAAAATGGAATCAGGAGTCATAGGAAGCAAAGTAATATTTTTATCCTTATGAACAAGAGTATAGTGATTGTTTCTACCATGGTGTACATAATTTTTATCAAATTGCCATGGTCTACCAAGTAATAAGGAACATGCTTGCATAGGTACCACATCACAATCAACATAATCAGCATATGTAGAGATACTAAAATGCACACGAACAGTACGTGTTACCTTAACCTTGCCGCTGCTGTTGAACCATTGGATGTAGTAAGGATGTGGATGTGGTCTTGTGGTGAGAGAAAGCTTCTCCACCATCTCCATGCTAGCCAAGTTGTTGCAGCTCCCTCCGTCTATGATGACGCGCACAGAACGTTCCTTCACAAATCCCTAGGTATGGAACAAATTGTGCCTCTGATTTTGCTCAGCTTGTGTGATCTGCACACTCAAAACACGTTGAGCAACTAAACATTCATACCTGTCAGCGTCTCCAGGAGCCATGTATTGCGTCTCATGATCAGAATCATCTCCACCATGTTCTTCACGTGTAATAAGAGCCAAAGTCTCCTCATCATAGTCACTAGCGAACTCATATCCACCATCCGCGGTAGCAATCATCACACGCGGAGATTTGCATTCTCTCGCATAATGACCTCCTCCCTTACAACGACGACAAATAATATCACTTGTGTGCCCTGTTGATGCCATGGAAGAAGAAGAACTCTGTGCAGGCCCAGCAGGTGCGCTCTTGGCAGATAATGGTGGTTGTGCCTGTTTTCTTGTATCACGGCTGGAGGAGGCACGTGACTGAGGTGCTGGTGCAGTTGAAGTAGAAGATGCACGTGGTGTTCATGATGAAGGTGCCCTGCAGAAAAGTTAGTTCGCCCCAATGCTTGTCGATCCTGCACTTCACGTTCAGCTTTACAAGCAAGATGGAATAAACGAGTGATATTAGTATACTCCTTATAGTCTAGAATGGTCTGAATCTCTCTATTTAATCCACCCAGAAAACGTGCAAGCATAGCTTCATTCTCCTCAACAATACCACATCTAGTCATGCCAGTTTGTAATTCCTGATAATATTCTTCTACAGAATTTTTCCCTTGTCTTAAACGCTGCAATTTTTGAAGCAATTCACGTTGATAATATGGTGGAACCCAACGCGTACGCATAGCAGTTTTCAAAGCAGCCCAAGTAGTTGGAATAGGATATAATCTACAATGTTCAGACCACCAGACACATGCAAAACTAGTGAAAACACAAACAGCAGCAACAACCCGTCTCTCCTCGGGATATTGTAAACATGTAAAACGTTGTTCAGTTTCTAACTCCCAAGTAAGATATATATCAGGAACATATCTACCCTCAAATGGTGGAATATTCAATTTCAGTTTAGGAATATGGACATCATCTCGTACCTGAGGTGGTGGTGCAGGCCTACCATTACGAATATATACCTGAGGTCGACCTGCTGGTGGTGGTACAGGTGGCTGCACGTAGTGCTGATTTTGATCAACCTTGATGAGGACATGACTACCTTGGATATGACCAAAAATATTGCATATATGCATATTTGTCAGGTGATTTCTAGTGCAAACTATTCAATAATCTATTTATGTTATCCAGAACAAAAATACTTCACACACTTTTGTGTTTTGTCTAATTGCAGGTGTATGGGACATTTGTACAATCCACATATGAAGATAAGGAAGAAAGAGATGTTTATTTGCTGTCCAAAAAGTTCTCTCACGTCACTTTTGGCCCAAGAGAAGATAGAGTCCAAGTCTCTCACGTTCTGGATTCAGATTCGGACTGCACTGACACACCTGACTCAAAACGCACACAAGTTTTTCATACGGACTCCGAATTGGGTGATTCTTTTTTCGTTGGAAACTAGATTTCGTGCACTTTCCAACCCAATTGGAATCACCTTCAAATTCGTCCGGAGCGTTGAGTTGTGGACGAAACAATCTGATGCTGCAGCAGAATCCGAGTCAAACTACAAGTCCAAAGGTGTTACATCACCTCCACTTGGGCCCATTGGCCTTGTACGACCTAGATTTAGTTTTAGGCTGCCTTGGGACGTCCTCCCACCTCCTTGGCCGCCACCCCTTGCTCCTATATAAGTAGATCCATCTAGTAGCTTTTCCTTGGGATTTGTTTAGTTAAAAGTTAGCCATTGCAACTTCGTGTACTTCGTTTGTGTCCAACGACCAGACCAAGACCGCTTACGGATCCCCACCATTATCAATACTTCATATATATTTGCAATATTCAGATTGCTTTATCATATTCTTGCTCGTTCTTCGATTGCTTGCAGGAATAGACCTTCGTGGTCAGGCTGACCGTGCTTCCAGCATCGTCAGTAACCTCAGGAGATTGGTTTAGCGATTGCTAAGGTGCAACGTCGTGCACGTTTGTAGTCGGATTGTCAAAGTCATCTCCACCAAATCGATAGTTATCATCTCATCGAAAGATCGGGACACCCTCGCCTCTATCAAGTGGTATCAGTTTTCAGGTTGCTCGGTGAGAATTTCCAGTTTTTCCTATATTAGATTTATTTTCTTACCTATTGTCCAAGAAAAAGCCACAAAAAAGAGTTAGATCTATTCATCGTTGGTCCAAGCCAGTCTGAGCCTTTGCAATTTTCTATTCATTGCTTGCATAGTTGAATTATCGGTTGCATCGTCGTGTTAGTTGCTGGTCTTAGTGTCTAGTTCCTTTAGAGTTTCGAGTTCTGTTCACATTAGTCACGCCGCCGCTGCATCATTATCCGTTCCGTTGTCCACCATCCCATCTATTAATTTCCACAACGTGCTATGCACTGTTCATTGTCATAATCATAGTTGAGGTCATTCACATCTTCGCCTGATCCAATCTGCATCTTATCTAGTTTGTCTTGGAAAGAGGGAGAAAAAAAAGATATAGAAAAAAAAGAGAAAAAAAAGGAAAGAAAAAGAGAGAGAAGAAAAAAAAAGCGTGAGAAAAAAAAGAGAGAAGAAAAAAATTGGATCTATCTAGAATCAATCTCGTACCTGAATTCGGATTGGAATCTGTTTTGCGCACTGTTCAGTAAAACAGGTGTATCTTCCTCATACGAAGTCCATTTTGGCTCCGTGAGTACTCAAATTGAAGATAGCGACGAGACGCATCTAAATAGTTGCAGAAGCTAGTTCAATATTTGACACCTCAAAATCGGCTTCCAAATAGGTCTTTTTGCCCTCCGAAGTTCGTGAACACAACTTGTTCCAATTTTTCAGGCCAGTTTTAGAATTCTTTGACTCCTCATATCAACTCGGAATTGAGTGATTCTTTTTGCATTGGAAAGCTTGAGTTAGTAGCATTCTTTGAAAGAATTTATCAGAAAATTGTCTCAAACTTTTCAAGAGGAAAGTTGGAGAGAGAGTTGTTGTATATCCTGCTTGGCAGTTGTTTTTCATCATTATCTTCACTCCCGTTGTTATCTTCACTTATATCTTGCTGTCAAGAGCTACTTAGTATCCTTCATTGATGCTAGTTGTGCTACGCCGTGACCTCATTAGTGTTCTAGGCTCGCGTCTCTAGTCCGGTCTAGCCTAGGACCAGCACAGTACCGTCGTTGAGCGTTTATTCAACATTGCATCTTTGAATTGATTATTGCTAATCTTTTGCTACCATATATAGCCAACCCAGCTCCACATATTTCTACACCGTGTATATGTACGCTCCCGTGGCAATCGCTTTACTCAATATTCGGAGTTACTTGACACCGCTGGTTGCCGATCACCGCCTGCTGCATGGTAAGAACTTGTAAGACATTGATATTTGCTTTACTGTGAGCGTTTTACCACCACATCCTAGTAGTTATAGGAACATTATTTTTGGGTTTTGTTTCTTGTTCTACTAATCATGACAGGATCCAGAGTCAATTCATGGGCTTTGTCGATCGCGGGAGACGTGCCACCACCTTTGCAAATACCACAACCGTCACGAGAGGTGCACAAACATCCAAATGCACATGATCAGGTTAATGTATCTATACCACCATTTAATGGCCGTTTTAAACCTGCTTTATATATTGAATGGGAGTTCGACATAAAAAATATATTTGCTTCCCATAATTTCGATGAACATGAAAAGGTTAAGGTTGCGGTTGGTTCTTTCACTGGTTATGCTTTGGTTTGGTGGAGTGAATATTGTCGGTTACACCCTGATTATATACCTACTACTTGGGATGATTTGAAACTTTCCATGCGACATACTTTCGTCCCTGCTTATTATACTCGTGACATGATTAAGAAGTTGCAACACTTAAAACAAGGTAGTGAAACTGTAACAAAATATTATGATGATTTACAAACTACCTTGTTGCATTCCTCTTTAGAAGAAAGTGAAGATGATTTTATGGATAGATTTTGGGGAGGATTAAACCGTGATATTCAAGAGATACTAATTCATGAAGAGTGTTATCCTATGGACCATTTGTTTCATCTTGCTTGCAAAGCTGAACAGGAAATAAAACGACGTGTTGGCCACGAGGAGAACAAGCGCACGGTGCACATTCCAAGAGTTGATATGATTGTTCCTTCAACTACTAGGCATACTATGACAACCACATCCGTTGTTGTCAGGACTACATCACCTCCACCATGTGACACATCGCCCCCGAGAGTGGCTACATCATCTGAGTTGATCATAAGAGGTAATGACAAAGGTACTGATCTTCCATCTCTACATGAGAATGATGAATGCCTTGTCAATTGGAATGCACCATTTGATGAGCTACCCACTACTTTGATCACACCACCTATTTTAGAGTACTACATTGATGATTTGACTTTGCCATGTGATCAAACAACTGAAATACCAACAATTTTGAGTGCACCCATTGAATTAACTATTGATGCAAAAGAACCAATGTTTAATCATTTTGATATGACCTCTAATCTTGGTGATGATTCTGTGTCCAATGACTTACTGCATGTTTGCTTATTTAAGCATGTTGTAGCATGTAAATTTGATGCAAGTAAGGTTTATTCACCAATGTTGGGATGGTTTAATGATGAACATTGTCAATCTTTTGAAATGAATAAGAGCTTCACTTATATGTGCAAACTGAGTTGCAATATTTTCATGCCTTCTACTTCTTGTGCTAATTTTTTCGCTTTAGATTTTATAAACTATGCAAGTTACTCATCTATTCATGTGTCATATATGCAAAAATCAAGGGAAGTAAAAATGGATGACATATACATATACAACATGTACACCTTGTCTCTTTTGTTAGCCACATTTCATATTAAGCAACTCCGAGGACGGCTTTATTTTCAAGAAGGGGAGGATGATGAGGACATGACTACCTTGGATATGACCAAAAATATTGCATATATGCATATTTGTCAGGTGATTTCTAGTGCAAACTATTCAATAATCTATTTATGTTATCCAGAACAAAAATACTTCACACACTTTTGTGTTTTGTCTAATTGCAGGTGTATGGGACATTTGTACAATCCATATATGAAGATAAGGAAGAAAGAGATCTTTATTTGCTGTCCAAAAAGTTCTCTCACGTCACTTTTGGCCCAAGAGAAGATAGAGTCCAAGTCTCTGACGTTCTGGATTCAGATTCGGACTGCACTGACACACCTGACTCAAAACGCACACAAGTTTTTCATACGGACTCCGAATTGGGTGATTCTTTTTTCGTTGGAAACTAGATTTCGTGCACTTTCCAACCCAATTGGAATCACCTTCAAATTCGTCCGGAGCGTTGAGTTGTGGACGAAACAATCTGATGCTGCAGCAGAATCCGAGTCAAACTACAAGTCCAAAGGTGTTACATCACCTCCACTTGGGCCCATTGGCCTTGTACGACCTAGATTTAGTTTTAGGCTGCCTTGGGACGTCCTCCCACCTCCTTGGCCGCCACCCCTTGCTCCTATATAAGTAGATCCATCTAGTAGCTTTTCCCTTGGGATTTGTTTAGTTAAAAGTTAGCCATTGCAACTTCGTGTACTTCGTTTGTGTCCAACGACCAGACCAAGACCGCTTACGGATCCCCACCATTATCAATACTTCATATATATTTGCAATATTCAGATTGCTTTATCATATTCTTGCTCGTTCTTCGATTGCTTGCAGGAATAGACCTTCGTGGTCAGGCTGACCGTGCTTCCAGCATCGTCAGTAACCTCAGGAGATTGGTTTAGCGATTGCTAAGGCGCAACGTCGTGCACGTTTGTAGTCGGATTGTCAAAGTCATCTCCACCAAATCGATAGTTATCATCTCATCGAAAGATCGGGACACCCTCGCCTCTATCAAACCTCATCCTCAAAATCTCCCACATAATCATCCTCCTCCGCATCAGCAGCAGGAGCCACAGAAGTATCAACAGAAGCACCAACAGTTTGGCCAAACGCAAGAGGAACACGGCTTGCTCGGGGGGGGGTCTATTTCGCGACGTGGAGGTAGTCGTTGTTGTTGTTATTGGAGAGGTGCGTTAGGTGCAGCGGGTGGTGGTGGTGGAAGACGCGCGAGCAATTCATTAAACTTGTTATCGAGCTTTGTTTCGAACGTCTTCTCAAGGCCAGTGATCTTCTCCATGGCCTCTTCAAAATTGTTCAGCACATCTTGCACCTGTTCAGTCATCATTTGCTGAAACTTATCATGAAGCTCCTTGTTCGATAAATTCTCCCAGTCAATCTCGTCGGCTTGTGATCCTGGCATGGTTAGCAGCAATAGAAACACACAAGAATATGATCCTACAGACTACTAACAAGAGGTGGTGGTGGGTGTCACAAATCCGTCAAGCAAATCTCAAATTCTTACCAATTCTTACCCAGCAGCAGGCGGTGATCGGCAACCGTTGTAGTCAAAAACTCTCAAAGCTTGGATAGAGCGATTACCAGGGAGAGTCAAACGCACGACGTAGATGTATGTGGAGCTGGGAAGGCTTATAATATGGTAGCATAAAGGGTCAGCAATAATCAATTCAGAGATGCAAAGTTGAATAAACGCTCAACGACGGTACTGTGCTGGTCCTAGGCTAGACTGTGCTAGAGACGCGAGCCTAGAACACCAACAAAATCACGGCGCGGCACGTAAACAAGGGAGGAGCACACTCTGAATTTTTTTTTCTCTTTTTTTTTGCACTTTTTTTCCTCTTTTTTTTTGCTCCGCAACAATTTTTTTCGAAAAAGTCTACAAATGGTCTAAAAACTGCCTAGCCAGAATTTTCCAGACTTAGTTTTTTTTTTTGAAATTGGAACTATTTTTCTTCTGCGGATGGCTCGGAAGTTGGGGAGTCCTTCTCTGTCACGACTCGGAGTGTCGCGTGATCTGGAAATCGAGAACAATGCAAAAATTACTGGACTCGGACTAGGACTGGTGGCGGAGATGAATCTGGTGGAACTCGGACTGGTGGCAGAGATGAATCTGGTGGAACACGGACAGGTGGCGGATATATGTTGCAGGTGAACTCGGATTGGCGTGATGGCGGCGGATATGTGGTGGCGTATATGGATTCGGATTGGCGGTGAATATGTGGTGGTGGTATATGGCAACAACAACGATGATGATGCGGTGGTGATATATGGTAGCGGCGACGTGACAACCTGTGAACAGAACTCGAAACTCTAAAAGACTAGACGCTAAGACCAGCAACTGGACACGACGATGCAACCGCAAATTCAACAAAGCAAATACAGAAAAGATTATGCAAGGCTCAGATTGGTTCGGATGGAATGAACTAACCCTAATTTTTTTTGGCTTTTTCGTGGACTATAGGTATGAAGAACAGACTCGATCTAAACTACGAAAAACTGTAAAATCTCACCGAGCAACCTGGAAATCTGATACCACTTGATAGAGGCAAAGGTGTCCCGTCTTTCGATGAGATGATGGATATCGCTTTGGTGGAAATCGACTTTGACGATCCGACTACGAACGTGCAAGGACGTCGCGCCTTAGCAATCGATAAACCAACTCCGAGAGGTTATTGACCACGCCGGAGCACGATCAACCTAACCACGAGGGTCTGTTTCCTGCGAGCAAACGAAGAACAAGCAAGAAACTAAGATTGCAATCTGCATATTGCGAATATAAGATGAAAGCTTTATTGATCAAGGTGGGGTTCTGTGACGCCTTTGTCTGGTCGTTGAACACAAACGAAGTACGCGAAGTTGCAGCTATGGCGAACTTTTAATCTAAACAAAACCCAAAGTTTAAACGGTGCCCTAAGGGCTTTATATATGGAGGAAGAGAGGGGGAATTTCGTGGCCCTTGGTGGAGGGGTCCGAAATCAACCCTATCTCTTGTTTCCCCACACATACGGACTCTAAAAATAGCCTATACTTATGTATTTCGAAATTACATGGGCCTGGCCCAATAAAAAGGTGACGCAGCACCTATAATAGCCTCGGGACGAAATTTATGAAGTGGCATCTTGTATATTTCGTCCAAGGCTTCATGCACCCATTATGGTGGCTTCAAAGTCCTGAAATCATCACTTGTAACTCCGTTCTTGTTCCCCTTGCGCATGGCATCATCTCCATGCTTGTTCTTGCTCCAATGTTCATCCTTCTCCAAGCTAGGCCCTTCATTTGTAAGCAAAACAAATGTATCCAATTTAGGCAGCATCATATTCTCATGAACATTAGAATCATTACCAAGAAACGAAAGTACCTGATAATTTAATTGGCGTGCGCGAGCTCTAGTAATTGGTCCCGTATATGTAGCAGTAGGGGCTGTGGGTGTAACAATGGTATTGATGTCCTCATCACACCGCCTAATCCAATTCCACTAGCATCACATTCAAGCTCAAAAGTCTTATTAAAATCAGGAAGTTGGAGTAAAGGAGCATGTGTCAACTTATCTTTCAATACCGAGAAGGCTTCTTCCTGTGCAGTACACCAAAGAAAAGGCACATCTTTCTTTGTAAGCTCATTGAGAGGTGCAGCAATGGTGCTGAAATCTCTCACAAAACGCCTATAGAATCCAGCGAGGCCAAGAAAACTCCTCACTTGTGTGACCATTTTGGGTTGCGGCCAACTCTCAATAGCTTCAATCTTGGCTTTATCAACTTCAATTCCCTGTGGAGTAACAACATAGCCAAGAAAAGATACTCGTTCGGTGCAAAAGGTGCACTTCCCAAGGTTACCAAACAAATGTGCATCACGTAGAGCAATAAAAACAGCACGTAAATGTTCCAAATGTTCTTCCAAAGATCTGCTATAAATCAATATGTCATCAAAGTAAACTACCACAAATCGTCCAATGAAAGCACGTAAAACTTCGTTCATTAATCTCATGAAAGTACTAGGTGCATTAGTTAACCCAAAAGGCATGACTAACCACTCATATAATCCAAACTTAGTTTTAAATGCTGTTTTCCATTCATCTCCCAATTTCATACGAATTTGATGGTAGCCACTACGCAAATCAACTTTGGAGAATATTGTAGAGCCACTCAATTCATCAAGCATATCATCTAGCCTAGGAATAGGATGACGATAACGAATAGTAATATTATTAATGCCTCTACAATCAACACACATACGTGATGTACCATCCTTTTTCGGCCCTAGAATAATAGGAACAGCACAAGGACTAAGGGAAACGCGTATATAACCTTTGTCGAGAAGCTCTTGTACTTGACGCATAATCTCCTTCGTCTCCTCTGGATTGGTACGGTATGGTGCACGGTTTGGCAGTGAAGCACCGGGAATTAAGTCAATCTGATGCTCAATCCCTCGAATAGGCGGTAATCCCGGTGGCACGTCTTGTGGAAAGACGTCAGCGAACTCCTGCAAAATGTTAGTGACAGCAGGAGGCAAAGAGGAAGGCACGTCCTCGAATGAAAATAATGCCTCTTTGCACACAAAAGCATAGCAAACAGATTTGCTGAAATCTAGCTCATCAATATCAGATTTGGTGGCAAATAAACATGCACTTTTCAATTTAATTTCAGAAGCAACACTAGATGGTTTATTATTAGGATTCATTTGTTGCTCAAATTCTTTTGCCACAATCTGATTTTCACTCTTATTCGTCTCCTGTTTTGCTTTATTAGCTCTATTAATATCATCTTTCAAAATGGAATCAGGAGTCATAGGAAGCAAAGTAATATTTTTATCCTTATGAACAAGAGTATAGTGATTGTTTCTACCATGGTGTACAGAATTTGTATCAAATTGCCATGGTCTACCAAGTAATAAGGAACATGCTTGCATAGGTACCACATCACAATCAACATAATCAGCATATGTAGAGATACTAAAATGCACACGAACAGTACGTGTTACCTTAACCTTGCCGTTGTTGTTGACCCATTGGATGTAGTAAGGATGTGGATGTGGTCTTGTGGTGAGAGAAAGCTTCTCCACCATCTCCATGCTAGCCAAGTTGTTGCAGCTCCCTCCGTCTATGATGACGCGCACAGAACGTTCCTTCACAAATCCCTTGGTATGGAACAAATTGTGCCTCTGATTTTGCTTAGCTTGTGTGATCTGCACACTCAAAACACGTTGAGCAACTAAACATTCATACCTGTCAGCGTCTTCAGGAGCCATGTATTGCGTCTCATGATCAGAATCATCTCCACCATGTTCTTCACGTGTAATAAGAGCCAAAGTCTCCTCATCATAGTCACTAGCGGACTCATATCCACCCTCCGCGGTAGCAATCATCACACGCGGAGATTTGCATTCTCTCGCATAATGACCTCCTCCCTTACAACGACGACAAATAATATCACTTGTGTGCCCTGTTGATGCCATGGAAGAAGAAAAACGCTGTGCAGGCCCCGCAGGTGCGCTCTTGGCAGATAATGGTGGTTGTGCCTGTTTTCTTGTATCACGGCTGGATGATGAGGACATGACTACCTTGGATATGACCAAAAATATTGCATATATGCATATTTGTCAGGTGATTTCTAGTGCAAACTATTCAATAATCTATTTATGTTATCCAGAACAAAAATACTTCACACACTTTTGTGTTTTGTCTAATTGCAGGTGTATGGGACATTTGTACAATCCACATATGAAGATAAGGAAGAAAGAGATGTTTATTTGCTATCCAAAAAGTTCTCTCACGTCACTTTTGGCCCAAGAGAAGATAGAGTCCAAGTCTCTCACGTTCTGGATTCAGATTCGTACTGCACAGACACACCTGACTCAAAACGCACACAAGTTTTTCATACGGACTCCGAATTGGGTGATTCTTTTTTTGTTGGAAACTAGATTTCGTGCACTTTCCAACCCAATTGGAATCACCTTCAAATTCGTCCGGAGCGTTGAGTTGTGGACGAAACAATCTGATGCTGCAGCAGAATCCGAGTCAAACTACAAGTCCAAAGGTGTTACATCACCTCCACTTGGGCCCATTGGCCTTGTACGACCTAGATTTAGTTTTAGGCTGCCTTGGGACGTCCTCCCACCTCCTTGGCCGCCACCCCTTGCTCCTATATAAGTAGATCCATCTAGTAGCTTTTCCTTGGGATTTGTTTAGTTAAAAGTTAGCCACTGCAACTTCGTGTACTTCGTTTGTGTCCAACGACCAGACCAAGACCGCTTACGGATCCCCACCATTATCAATACCTCATATATATTTGCAATATTCAGATTGCTTTATCATATTCTTGCTCGTTCTTCGATTGCTTGCAGGAATAGACCTTCGTGGTCAGGCTGACCGTGCTTCCGGCATCGTCAGTAACCTCAGGAGATTGGTTTAGCGATTGCTAAGGCGCAACGTCGTGCACGTTTGTAGTCGGATCGTCAAAGTCGTCTCCACCAAATCGATACTTATCATCTCATCGAAAGATCGGGACACCCTCGCCTCTATCACTGGAGGTGGCACCGGATGGAGGTGCTGGTGCAGTTGAAGTAGAAGATGCACGCGGTGTCCATGATGAAGGTCGGCCTGCAGAAAAGTTATTTCGCCTCAATGCTTGTTGATCCTGCACTTCACGTTCAGCTTTACAAGCAAGATGGAATAAACGAGTGATGTTAGTATACTCCTTATAGTCTAGAATGGTCTGAATCTCTCTATTTAATCCACCCAGAAAACGTGCAAGCATAGCTTCATTCTCCTCAACAATACCACATCTAATCATGCCAGTTTGTAATTCCTGATAATATTCTTCTACAGAATTTTTCCCTTGTCTTAAACGCTGCAATTTTTGAAGCAATTCAATTTGATAATATGGTGGAACCCAACGCGTACGCATAGCAGTTTTCAAAGCAGCCCAAGTAGTTGGAATAGGATATAATCTACAATGTTCAGACCACCATACACATGCAAAACTAGTGAAAGCACAAACAGCAGCAGCAACTCGTCTCTCCTCAGGATATTGTAAACATGTAAATCGTTGTTCAGTTTCTTACTCCCAAGTAAGATATATATCAGGAACATATCTACCCTCAAATGGTGGAATATTCAATTTCAGTTTAGGAATATGGACATCATCTCGTACCTGAGGTGGTGGTGCAGGCCTACCATTACGAATATATACCTGAGGTCGACCTGCTGGTGGTGGTACAGGTGGCTGCACGTAGTGCTGATTTTGATCAACCTCATCCTCATAATCTCCCACATAATCATCCTCCTCCGCATCAGCAGTAGGAGCCACAGAAGTATCAACAGCAACACCAACAGTTTGGCCAAACGCAAGAGGAACACGGCTTGCTCGGCGGAGGTCTGTTTCGCGACGTGGAGGTAGTCGTTGTTGTTGTTGTTGGAGAGGTGCGTTAGGTGAAGCGGGTGGTGGTGGTGGAAGACGCGCGAGCAATTCATTAAACTTGTTATCGAGCTTTGTTTCGAACGTCTTCTCAAGGCCAGTGATCTTCTTCATGGCCTCTTCAAAATTGTTCAGCACATCTTGCACCTGTTCAGTCATCATTTGCTGAAACTTATCATGAAGCTCCTTGTTCGATAAATTCTCCCAGTCAATCTCGTCGGCTTGTGATCCTGGCATGGTTAGCAGCAATAGAAACACACAAGAATATGATCCTACAGACTACGAACAAGTGGTGGTGGTGGGTGTCACAAATCCGTCAAGCAAAACTCAAATTCTTACCAGTTCTTACCCAGCAACAGGCGGTGATCGGCAACCGTTGTAGTCAAAACTCTCAAAGCTTGGATACAGCGGTTACCAGGGAGAGTCAAACACACGACGTAGATGTATGTGGAGCTGGGAAGGCTTATAATATGGTAGCATAAAGGGTCAGCAATAATCAATTCAGAGATGCAAAGTTGAATAAACGCTCAACGACGGTACTGTGCTGGTCCTAGGCTAGACTGTGCTAGAGACGCGAGCCTAGAACACCAACAAAATCACGGCGCGGCACGTAAACAAGGGAGGAGCACACTCTGAATTTTTTTTCTCTTTTTTTTGCACTTTTTTTCCTCTTTTTTTTTTTGCTCCGCAACAAATTTTTTTCGAAAAAGTCTACAAATGGTCTAAAAACTGCCTAGCCAGAATTTTCTAGACTTAGTTTTGTTTTTGAAATTGGAACTATTTTTCTTCTGCGGATGGCTCGGAAGTTGGGGAGTCCTTCTCTGTCACGACTCGGAGTGTCGCGTGATCTGGAAATCGAGAACAATGCAACAATTACTGGACTCGGACTAGGACTGGTGGCGGAGATGAATCTGGTGGAACTCGGACGGGTGGCGGAGATGAATCTGGTGAAACACGGACAGGTGGCGGATATATGTTGCAGGTGAACTCGGATTGGCGTGATGGCGGCGGATATGTGGTGGCGTATATGGATTTGGATTGGCGGTGAATATGTGGTGGTGGTATATGGCAACAGCGACGATGATGATGCGGTGGTGATATATGGCAGCGGTGACGTGACAACCTGTGAACAGAACACGAAACTCTAAAAGACTAGACGCTAAGACCAGCAACTGGACACGACGATGCAACCGCAAATTCAACAAAGCAAATACAGAAAAGATTATGCAAGGCTCAGATTGGTTCGGATGGGATGAACTAACCCTAATTTTTTTTTGGTTTTTTCGTGGACTATAGGTATGAAGAATAAACTCGATCTAAACTACGAAAAACTGTAAAATCTCACCGTGCAACCTGGAAATCTGATACCACTTGATATAGGCAAAGGTGTCCCGTCTTTCGATGAGATGATGGATATCGCTTTGGTGGAAGTCGACTTTGATGATCCGACTACGAACGTGCGAGGATGTCGCGCCTTAGCAATCGCTAAACCAACTCCGAGAGGTTATTGACCACGCCGGAGCACGATCAACCTGACCACGAGGGTCTGTTTCCTGCGAGCAAACGAAGAACAAGCAAGAAACTAAGATTGCAATCTGGATATTGCGAATATAAGATGAAAGCTTTATTGATCAAGGTGGGGTTCTGTGACGCCTTTGTCTGGTCGTTGAACACAAACGAAGTACGCGAAGTTGCAGCTATGATAGAGGCGGAGGTGTCCCGTCTTTCAATGAGAT
>NW_021171910.1:37261-59531 GCF_002162155.2 Triticum dicoccoides
TCATCATTTGCTGAAACTTATCATGAAGCTCCTTGTTCGATAAATTCTCCCAGTCAATCTCGTCGGCTTGTGATCCTGGCATGGTTAGCAGCAATAGAAACACACAAGAATATGATCCTACAGACTACGAACAAGTGGTGGTGGTGGGTGTCACAAATCCGTCAAGCAAATCTCAAATTCTTACCAGTTCTTACCCAGCAGCAGGCGGTGATCGGCAACCGTTGTAGTCAAAAACTCTCAAAGCTTGGATAGAGCGATTACCAGGGAGAGTCAAACGCACGACGTAGATGTATGTGGAGCTGGGAAGGCTTATAATATGGTAGCAAAAAGGGTCAGCAATAATCAATTCAGAGATGCAAAGTTGAATAAACGCTCAACGACGGTACTGTACTGGTCCTAGGCTAGACTGTGCTAGAGACGCGAGCCTAGAACACTAACAAAATCACGGCGCAGCATGTAAACAAGGGAAAAGCACACTCTGAATTTTTTTTTCGCTCTTTTTTTTTTTTGCGAAAAATCACTATAATGGCGAGTGTCTCAAAACTCTTCCTAGCTCAAACTGACAGGATGGGCACGAAAGTTTTTCCACCAATTTTTTTTTTCGACTGCCCGGACCCAAAAACTGGAAACGGGTCAAAAAAACTTCCTATAATGGCACCTGTCTCAAAACACTCAGAAACACCTAAAAATAGGATAGCCAGAAATTTTTTCGAAAAATGCGTTTTCGAAAAATTTTGGGCCTAAACGGAGCGTGGCTACCCGACTCTTTTTTTTTTTTCCGAAACCTACTCCGGCAAGGAAACACGAATCGGAATCTAGATGGATCCCGAAAACAAACCTAATAAGCAACGAACTCGGATTGGTGGTGGATATAAGGTGGTGGTATATGGCAGCGGTGGTGGTAGCGGTGGTAGTATATGGATATGGATCGGTGGTGGTATATGGACACGGATTGGTCGTGGTATATGGATACGGATTCGGTGCGGTGGTGGTAGATGGCAGGGGCGATGATGATGGTGCGGCGGCGGCGTGACAACTTATGACCAGAACCCGAAACTCTAAAAGACTAGACTCTAAGACCAGCAACTAGACACGACGATGCAACCGCAAATTCAACAAAGCAAAACCCTAAAAAGATTATGCAAGGCTCAGATTGGTTCGGATATGATGAACTAACCCTAATTTTTTTTGTGGCTTTTTCGTGGACTATAGGTATGAAGAACAGACTCGATCTAAACTACGAAAAACTGTAAAATCTCACCGAGCAACCTGGAAATCTGATACCACTTAATAGAGGCAAAGGTGTCCCGTCTTTCGATGAGATGGTGGATTTCGCTTTGGTGGAAGTCGACTTTGACGATCCGACTACGAACGTGCGAGGACGTCGCGCCTTAGCAATCGCTAAACCAACTCCGAGAGGTTATTGACCACGCCGGAGCACGATCAACCTGACCACGAGGGTCTGTTTCCTGCGAGCAAACGAAGAACAAGCAAGAAACTAAGATTGCAATCTGGATATTGCGAATATAAGATGAAAGCTTTATTGATCAAGGTGGGGTTCTGTGACGCCTTTGTCTGGTCGTTGAACACAAACGAAGTACTCGAAGTTGCAGCTATGGCGAACTTTTAATCTAAACAAAACCCAAAGTCTAAACGATGCCCTAAGGGCTGTATATATGGAGGAAGAGGGGGGAATTTCGTGGCCCTTGGTGGAGGAGTCCGAAATCAACCCTATCTCTTGTTTCCCCACACATACGGACTCTAAAAATAGCCTATACTTATGTATTTCGAAATTACATGGGCCTGGCCCAATAATAAGGTGACGCAGCACCTAAAATAGCCTCGGGACGAAATTTATGAAGTGGCATCTTGTATATTTCGTCCAAGGCTTCATGCACCCATTATGGTGGCTTCAAAGTCCTGAAATCATCACTTGTAACTCCGTTCTTGTTCCCCTTGCGCATGCCATCATCTCCATGCTTGTTCTTGCTCCAATGTTCATCCTTCTCCAAGCTAGGCCCTTCATTTGTAAGCAAAACAAATGTATCCAATTTAGGCAGCATCATATTCTCATGAACATTAGAATCATTACCAAGAAACGAAAGTACCTGGTAATTTAGTTGGCGTGCACGAGCTCTAGTAATTGGTCCAGTATGTATAGTAGCAGGGGCTGTGGGTGTAACAATTGTATTGATGTCCTCATCATCTTGATAGAGGCAAAGGTGTCCCGTCTTTCGATGAGATGGTGGATTTCGCTTTGGTGGAAGTCGACTTTGACGATCCGACTACGAACGTGCGAGGACGTCGCGCCTTAGCAATCGCTAAACCAACTCCGAGAGGTTATTGACCACGCCGGAGCACGATCAACCTGACCACGAGGGTCTGTTTCCTGCGAGCAAACGAAGAACAAGCAAGAAACTAAGATTGCAATCTGGATATTGCGAATATAAGATGAAAGCTTTATTGATCAAGGTGGGGTTCTGTGACGCCTTTGTCTGGTCGTTGAACACAAACGAAGTACGCGAAGTTGCAGCTATGGCGAACTTTTAATCTAAACAAAACCCAAAGTCTAAACGATGCCCTAAGGGCTGTATATATGGAGGAAGAGGGGGGGAATTTCGTGGCCCTTGGTGGAGGGGTCCGAAATCAACCCTATCTCTTGTTTCCCCACACATACGGACTCTAAAAATAGCCTATACTTATGTATTTCGAAATTACATGGGCCTGGCCCAATAATAAGGTGACGCAGCACCTAAAATAGCCTCGGGACGAAAGTTATGAAGTGGCATCTTGTATATTTCGTCCAAGGCTTCATGCACCCATTATGGTGGCTTCAAAGTCCTGAAATCATCACTTGTAACTCCGTTCTTGTTCCCCTTGCGCATGCCATCATCTCCATGCTTGTTCTTGCTCCAATGTTCATCCTTCTCCAAGCTAGGCCCTTCATTTGTAAGCAAAACAAATGTATCCAATTTAGGCAGCATCATATTCTCATGAACATTAGAATCATTACCAAGAAACGAAAGTACCTGGTAATTTAGTTGGCGTGCACGAGCTCTAGTAATTGGTCCAATATGTATAGCAGCAGGGGCTGTGGGTGTAACAATTGTATTGATGTCCTCATCATCTCCACAGCACCTTCACTCGCCGGTGGTGGTTTTTGAATGGAAGAGGAGAGGAGCAGCGCTGGTTTTGGATTAGAACGAGAGAGGAGCGACGATGGTTTTGGACTGGAACAGGAGAGGAGGGGCGGTGGTTTAAGAGGAGAAGAGCAAAGAGCGGCGCTGGTCTTGGAAGTATTGTTTTGCATATTTTGGGTCAAAGTTTGACCACGTACTGTATTTGACAAGCAAAATGTGACTGCATGTCACCAAAAATTGTATCGTTTGGTTCGTATCTGAATGTACTTTCAAACTATATTATTTTTGCAATGTATAACATATATTTTATGTGCGAAAATCATGGTCAATTATGACCCAGAATAAAAGGGAGACTAGTTAATGTGGGGTCGCTTTCTTAATTGAAGGGTAAATTGATTTTGATTTTGATCCAGTCACAACGCGCTGGTCCTCTCGTCCAATCCTAAATCGCTGTCGCACGCTCCTCTCCCTCTTCTCCATTGCAAAACCACCTCCTCTCCTCTCCATCATCTCCATTCCAAAACCACCGTATCGCCTCTCCCTCTTCTGATCTTCTCCATTGCAAAAACACCTCCTCTCCTATCCATCATCTCCATTCCAAAACCACCGTCTCGCCTCTCCCTCTTCTGATATTCTCCATTGCAAAACCACCACCTCTCCTCTCCATCATCTCCATTCCAAAACCACCATCTCACCTCTCCCTCTTCTCTATTGCAAGACCACCGTCTCTCCTCCCATCTTCCAAAGCTAGCACCGGACCACTCAGAAGGACATCTATGGAGAGGATGCAGTAGCGAATCAGGAAGATCGCCGGCGGCGACCAAGCAAAGTTAGCCAGGTTGAAGGAGATCCTTAGTTGGTTTGACAATGAGTGGGAGATTTCGAGGACGGTGCGGGCCATGTGGCAATGTATGCGAAAGTGCGAGATGGCGGCGATGAGGGCGGCGATGTACATGTACTCCTCGGCGGCAGTCATGCCGCAGTCCTCCGAGTTAATCGAGTATCTCCTCTGGGTGATGGAGCAGACAGATTCGCCCGAGGTGACAGTCAGGCGAAGGTGGTGGGCGTACAGGTCGATGGTCGAGCACCCAGAGGATAACGACTCGATCGAGTATGGTGTGCCATTCGTGAGGGTGCAGAGCTAGCCGGAGCAACAGGAGTATTCGTTCTCCCACCGCAAAAGGAGGCCGGATGGCGCGACGTCACTGTCGGTGTCAAAACCGGCGGATCTCGGGTAGGGGTCCGGATCTATGCGTCAAGGCTGATGGTAACAGGAAGCAAGGGACACAATGTTTACCCAGGTTCGGACCCTCTCGATGGAGGTAAAACCCTAGTTCCTCCTTGATTAATATTGAAGATATGAGTAGTAGAAGAGTAGATCTACCACGAGATCGTAGAGGCTAAACCCTAGAAGCTAGCCTATGATGGTATGATTGTAATTGTGATCGGCATTCTAAGGACCAACCCATCCGGTTTATATAGACACTGGAGAGGGCTAGGGTTTACATGGAGTCGGTTACAAGGAAGGAAACACAATATCCGGATCGCCAAGTTTGTCTTCCGCGCAAAGGAGAGTCCCATCCGGACATGGGCCAAAGTCTTGAGTCCTGTATCTCCACGCTTCAATAGTCTGGACGATGTATACAATCCGGCTATCTGGATACCCCCTAATCCAGGACTCCCTCAGTAGCCCCTGAACCAGGCTTCAATGACGATGAGTCCGGCGCGCAGTCTTGTCTTCGGCAATGCAAGGCGGGTTCCTTCTCCGAATACTCCAGAATAATTATCCAACACTGGGATCGGGTCCGGATCCACAAAATGATCTTCACATACCGCTGTAGAGAGAATGGTATTTCACAAATGCAATCTGCTGACAACTTTTTAGACAACGCGACGTGTCATTACGGTCGGGTCATTATTCGAACCGTTTTCCTACAACCAGCCACAGCACATATTGCGAGGCGGTTTCCTTGACATGTCTTGTCAAAGCAGAGATTGTGTCCCTTTATCACGAGATTCTCATTAATACGGGTATGGGTAATCCCACCGCGCCATCAATCGTGGCGCTTGGGAAGCAAGCGGTTCCCAACAGGCAAGTGGGGAGGCGTACCGCTTTCGTCGCCTCTATAAAGGGATAAGATTTCCTCATTTTTACCCACGCCTTCTTCCTCCTTTGCCCACCCTTGCCCTCTCGAGTTCCAGCGCCCAAGCCCAAGTCTTCTCCGCACAGCTAAACATGTCAGGAGCAGGAGGCAAGTGGGTGGCCTCCACCGTCAAGGAGAAGCATATCACAAATCTTCGGGCGGCCGGATACTTGGCCGCAGACATAGTGCACCGGCTACCAGACGCCGGACAGGTCATTCCGACCCCAGGACCCCACGAGAGGGTCGTGTTCGTCGCCCACTTCGTCCGTGGACTAGGATTTCCACTTCATCCCTTTGTCCGCGGGCTCATGTTCTACTATGGGCTAGATTTCCATGATCTAGCCCCAAATTTCGTCCTCAATATCTCGGCGTTCATCGTCGTATGTGAGGCCTTCCTCCGCATCAAGCCTCATTTCGGCTTCTGGCTGCAAACCTTCTGCGTGAAGCCGAAGATTGTGAGCGGCCAGCAAGTGGAGTGTGGAGGAGCCATGGTGGGCAAGGTGCCTAACGTCACCTGGCTAGACGGCTCCTTTGCAGAAACCGTGAAGGGGTGGCAGTCGGGGTGGTTCTACATCACCGAGCCACGTGGCGCCAACTAAGCGGCGGCCCCCGAGTTCCGACCCGGCACCCCCATGCGGCTCACGTCTTGGGAAAGGAAGGGCCTGTCCTGGGGCGAATCTACAGAGCTGACCGAACTCCAAACCTGCATCAGGAGCATGAAGGACAAGAACATCAAGCTTGTCAAGGTGATCCAGGTCATGCTCTTCACCGCATCCTGCCATGTCAAAGGCGGGCATTCAATTTGTGGGAGTTTGTTCCGGACGAACACCAGATGCTTTGGAGGCTCTATGACATGACGCATAAAGGCGCGTGGAAGGTGTTGTTCAAGGCCTCCGAAGTACCTCCTCCCACATCCGAGGACCGTGGGCTCCATGCTGCGCGGCCTCCCAGTAAGGTGAGTATTCAGGCTACCATCAGATTCAGTTCTTCCCAATATATTCATGAGGGAGTCTTAAGTAACTACGCATATTTGCTCAGGAATATGTGGAGACAGCGGAGCAGATTGACTGTTCGGCTCCGCTGCCAGAAGGCCCCGCTGATGCTCTCCTGACGGAGATGCTAGTCTCGACACCCTATAAGGTGCCGGAGAAGAAGGCCAAAAAGAAAGCCCCGGGGATCCAAAAGGGTCTCCGGCGTAAGGTTGTGCCAGAAGCCTCGTCTGAAGACGACGAGGCACACTCCCCCCATGAAGGGGAGGAAGACGAAGAAGAAGAAGATGCCCCATCCGGAAAGGACGAGGGGCCTGGGGAGGTGGACCAGGGGGCCGGAAAGGGCCCCCGGCGTAAGGTCGTCATACCCACGTCGTCCGATGACGACGATATAGATTCCTCCCGTGGAGGCGGGACGAAGCAATAAGAAATTCTACCTCCCCGTGCTGGGGAGGAGAAAAAGAGGAAAACCGTCCCGAAGGGGGAGGCCGGGGCGTCCAAGAAGGGAAAGGTGTCCCTTCCGGACTATTCCGCCACGGCCTCTCTCAGCGAGGAGGGGTGGCTGCCCCGGGGGAAGCCCCCAGTGCGATCGTAAGTGTCCGCACTCTATCATGTCTTCACTCCATAGCTTTTTTATAACGCCGAACATATGTGCAGTCCGGCCAGGGCTCACCCCGAGGTATCTTCTTCCGGGTCCCTGAGCGATTCGGAAATGAATTCGCTTTCGACGGCCACTACTCCTCAGCCCGCGGGTGACACGGACATGTTGTCCCAAAGGCTCCCAGAGCGGGGGGAGGTGACTCTAGAGACGCCCCAAGGTGGGATTCCAGATGTCGGATACGCGGGGTTCAAGATCCCCGTGGATCGTGTCGATGAGAGCCATAGAAGGCCAGGCTCTTAGCCGAACACTGTTCTGGAACCTTCAATGGTTCCAGACTCAGACGGGCAGCCCCTCGTTAGGGAGGGTGAGCTGTCTGCATTGAGGACTTCCGTTGCGCCCGAGGCGCCGGATTGTCTGCTGGAAGCTGATGAGGACATCAATACAATTGTTACACCCACAGCCCCTGCTGCTATACATACTGGACCAATTACTAGAGCTCGTGCACGCCAACTAAATTACCAGGTACTTGCGTTTCTTGGTAATGATTCTGATAGAGGCGAGGGTCCCGATCTTTCGATGAGATGATAACTATCGATTTGGTGGAGACGACTTTGACGATCCGACTACAAACGTGAACGACGTTGCGCCTCAGCAATCGCTAAACCAATCTCCTGAGGTTACTGACGATGCTGGAAGCACGGTCAGCCTGACCACGAAGGTCTATTCCTGCAAGCAATCGAAGAACGAGCAAGAATATGATAAAGCAATTTGAATATTGCAAATATATATGAAGTATTAATAATGGTGGGGATCCGGAAGCGGTCTTGGTCTGGTCGTTGGACACAAACGAAGTACACGAAGTTGCAATGGCGAACTTTTAACTAAACAAATCCCAAGGAAAAGCTACTAGATGGATCTACTTATATAGGAGCAAGGGGTGGCGGCCAAGGAGGTGGGAGGACGTCCCAAGGCAGCCTAAAACTAAATCTAGGTCGTACAAGGCCAATGGGCCCAAGTGGAGGTGATGTAACACCTTTGGACTTGTAGTTTGACTCGGATTCTGCTGCAGCATCAGATTATTTCGTCCACAACTCAACTCTCCGGACGAATTTGAAGGTGATTCCAATTGGGTTGGAAAGTGCATGAAATCTAGTTTCCAACAAAAAAAGAATCACCCAATTCGGAGTCCGTATGGAAAACTTGTGTGCGTTTTGAGTCAGGTATGTCTGTGCAGTCCGAATCTGAATCCAGAACGTGAGAGACTTGGACTCTATCTTCTCTTGGGCCAAAAGTGACGTGAGAGAACTTTTTGGACAGCAAATAAACATCTCTTTCTTCCTTATCTTCATATGTGGATTGTACAAATGTCCCATACACCTATAATTAGACAAAACACAAAAGTGTGTGAAGTATTTTTGTTCTGGATAACACAAATAGATTATTGAATAGTTTGCACTAGAAATCACCTGACAAATATGCATATATGCAATATTTTTGGTCATATCCAAGGTAGTCATGTCCTCATCATCCTCCCCTTCTTGAAAATAAAGCCGTCCTCGGCGTTGCTTAATCTGAAATGTGGCTAACAAAAGAGACAAGGTGTACATGTTGTATATGTATATGTCATCCATTTTTACTTCCCTTGATTTTTCCATATATGACACATGAATAGATGAGTAACTTGCACAAGAAGTAGAAGGCATGAAAATATTGCAACTCAGTTTGCACATATAAGTGAAGCTCTTATTCATTTCAAAAAATTGACAATGTTCATCATTAAACCATCCCAACATTGGTGAATAAACCTTACTTGCATCAAATTTACATGCTACAACATGCTTAAATAAGCAAACATGCAATAAGTCATTCAACACAGAATCATCACCAAGATTAAAGGTCATATCAAAATGATTAAACATTGGTTCTTTTGCATCAATAGTTAATTCAATGGGTGCACTCAAAATTGTTGGTATTTCAGTTGTTTGATCACATGGCAAAGTCAAATTATCAACGTAGTCCTCTAAAATAGGTGGTGTGATCAAAGTAGTGGGTAGCTCATCAGATGGTGCATTCAAATTGACAAGGCATTCATCATTCTCATGTAGAGATGGAAGATCAGTACCTTTGTCATTACCTCTTATGATCAACTCAGATGATGTAGCCACTCTCGGGGGCGATGTGTCACATGGTGGGGGTGATGTAGTCCTGACAACAACAGATGTGGTTGTCATAGTATGCCTAGTAGTTGAAGGAACAATCATATCAACTCTTGGAATGTGCACCGTGCGCTTGTTCTCCTCGTGGCCAACACGTCGTTTTATTTCCTGTTCAGCTTTGCAAGCAAGATGAAACAAATGGTCCATAGGATAACACTCTTCATGAATTAGTATCTCTTGAATATCACGGTTTAATCCTCCCCAAAATCTATCCATAAAATCATCTTCACTTTCTTCTAAAGAGGAATGCAACAAGGTAGTTTGTAAATCATCATAATATTTTGTTACAGTTTCACTACCTTGTTTTAAGTGTTGCAACTTCTTAATCATGTCACGAGTATAATAAGCAGGGACGAAAGTATGTCGCATGGCAAGTTTCAAATCATCCCAAGTAGTAGGTATATAATCAGGGTGTAACCGACAATATTCACTCCACCAAACCAAAGCATAACCAGTGAAAGAACCAACCGCAACCTTAACCTTTTTATGTTCATCGAAATTATGGGAAGCAAATATATTTTTTATGTTGAACTCCCATTCAATATATAAAGCAGGTTTAAAACGGCCATTAAATGGTGGTATAGATACATTAACCTGATCATGTGCATTTGGATGTTTGTGCACCTCTCGTGACGGTTGTGGTATTTGCAAAGGTGGTGGCACGTCTCCCACGATCGACAAAGCCCATGAATTGACTCTGGATCCTGTCATGATTAGTAGAACAAGAAACAAAACCCAAAAATAATGTTCCTATAACTATTAGGATGTGGTGGTAAAACGCTCACAGTAAAGCAAATATCAATGTCTTACAAGTTCTTACCATGCAGCAGACGGTGATCGGCAACCAGCGGTGTCAAGTAACTCCGAATATTGAGTAAAGCGATTGCCAGGGGAGCGTACGTATACACGGTGTAGAAATATGTGGAGCTGGGTTGGCTATATATGGTAGCAAAAGATTAGCAATAATCAATTCAAAGATGCAATGTTGAATAAACGCTCAACGACGGTACTGTGCTGGTCCTAGGCTAGACCGGACTAGAGACGCGAGCCTAGAACACTAATGAGGTCACGGCGTAGCACAACTAGCATCAATGAAGGATACTAAGTAGCTCTTGACAGCAAGATATAAGTGAAGATCACAACGGCAGCGAAAATAATGATGAAAAACAACTGCCAAGCAGGATATACAACAACTCTCTCTCCAACTTTCCTCTTGAAAAGTTTGAGACAATTTTCTGATAAATTCTTTCAAAGAATGCTACTAACTCAAGCTTTCCAATGCAAAAAGAATCACTCAATTCTGAGTTGATACGAGGAGTCAAAGAATTCTAAAACTGGCCTGAAAAATTGGAACAAGCTGTGTTCACGAAATTCGAAGGGCAAAAAGACCTATTTAGAAGCCGATTTTTAGGTGTCAAATATTGAACTAGCTTCTGCAACTATTTAGATGTGGCTCGTTGCTAGCTTCAATTTGAGTACTCACGGAGCCAAAACAGACTTCGTATGAGGAAGATACACCTGTTTTACTGAACAGTGCGCAAAACAGATTCCAATCCGAATTCAGGTACGAGATTGATTCTAGATAGATCCAATTTTTTTATTCTCTCTTTTTTTTCTCACGCTTTTTTTTCTTCTCTCTCTTTTTCTCTTTTTTTCCTTTTCTCTCTTTTTTTTCTCTATCTTTTTTTTCCAAGACAAACTAGATAAGATGCAGATTGGATCAGACGAAGATGTGAATGACCTCAACTATGATTATGACAATGAATAGTGCGTAGCATGTGGTGGAAATTAATAGATAGGATGGTGGACAGCGGAAGGGATAATGATGCAGCGGCGGCGTGACTAATGTGAACAGAACTCGAAACTCTAAAGGAACTAGACGCTAAGACCAGCAACTGACACGATGATGCAACCGATAATTCAACTATGCAAGCAATGAATAGAAAATTGCGAAGGCTCAGACTGGCTTGGATAAAGGATGAACAGATCTAACTTTTTTTGTGTGGCTTTTTCTTGGACAATAGGTAAGAAAATAAATCTAATCTAAGAAAACTGGAAATTCTCACCGAGCAACCTGAAAACTGATACCACTTGATAGAGGCGAGGGTCCCGATCTTTCGATGAGATGATAACTATCGATTTGGTGGAGACGACTTTGACGATCCGACTACAAATGTGAACGACGTTGCGCCTTAGCAATCGCTAAATCAATCTCCTGAGGTTACTGACGATGCTGGAAGCACGGTCAGCCTGACCACGAAGGTCTATTCCTGCAAGAAATCGAAGAACGAGCAAGAATATGATAAAGCAATCTGAATATTGCAAATATATATGAAGTATTGATAATGGTGGGGATCCGGAAGCGGTCTTGGTCTGGTCGTTGGACACAAACGAAGTACACGAAGTTGCAATGGCGAACTTTTAACTAAACAAATCCCAAGGAAAAGCTATGATAGAGGCAAAGGTGTCCCGTCTTTCGATGAGATGGTGGATTTCGCTTTGGTGGAAGTCGACTTTGACGATCCGACTACGAACGTGCAAGGACGTCGCGCCTTAGCAATCGCTAAACCAACTCCGAGAGGTTATTGACCACGCCGGAGCACGATCAACCTGACCACGAGGGTCTGTTTCCTGCGAGCAAACGAAGAACAAGCAAGAAACTAAGATTGCAATCTGGATATTGCGAATATAAGATGAAAGCTTTATTGATCAAGGTGGGGTTCTGTGACGCCTTTGTCTGGTCGTTGAACACAAACGAAGTACGCGAAGTTGCGGCTATGGCGAACTTTTAATCTAAACAAAACCCAAAGTCTAAACGATGCCCTAAGGGCTGTATATATGGAGGAAGAGGGGGGGAATTTCGTGGCCCTTGGTGGAGGGGTCCGAAATCAACCCTATCTCTTGCTTCCCCACACATACGGACTCTAAAAATAGCCTATACTTATGTATTTCGAAATTACATGGGCCTGGCCCAAAATAAGGTGACGCAGCACCTAAAATAGCCTCGGGACGAAATTTATGAAGTGGCCTCTTGTATATTTCGTCCAAGGCTTCATGCACCCATTATGGTGGCTTCAAAGTCCTGAAATCATCACTTGTAACTCCGTTCTTGTTTCCCTTGCGCATGCCATCATCTCCATGCTTGTTCTTGCTCCAATGTTCATCCTTCTCCAAGCTAGGCCCTTCATTTGTAACCAAAACAAATGTATCCAATTTAGGCAGCATCATATTCTCAAGAACATTAGAATCATTACCAAGAAACGAAAGTACCTGGTAATTTAGTTGGCGTGCACGAGCTCTAGTAATTGGTCCAGTATGTATAGCAGCAGGGGTTATGGGTGTAACAATTGTATTGATGTCCTCATCATCCTCCCCTTCTTGAAATGAAGTCGTCCTCGACGAAAGTTCATCTTCCTCACCCAAATAAGGCTTCAAATCTGCAATGTTAAAAGTGGGACTAACCCCAAAATCTGCAGGCAGCTCAAGTTTATATGCATTATCATTTATTTTCTCTAACACCTTAAAGGGACCATCAGCACGTGGCATTAACTTTGATTTGCGCAAATCAGGAAATCTATCCTTACGCAAATGTAACCAAACAAGATCTCCAGGTGCAAACACAACATGTTTTCTACCCTTATCTCCAGCAAGTTTATATTTAGCATTCATGCGCTCAATGTTTTCCTTAGTTAACTCATGCATTTTTAAAATCAATTCAGCACGTTGTTTAGCATCAAAATTAACCTTCTCCGAAGATGGAAGAGGCAACAAATCAATAGGTGCATGAGGTAGGAAACCATACACAACTTCAAAAGGGCACATCTTAGTAGTAGAATGCAATGAACGATTATAAGCAAATTCATTATGAGGCAAGCATTCCTCCCACATTTTCTTATTATTCTTCAAAACAGCCCTAAGCATAGTAGACAACGTTCTATTGACTACTTCAGTTTGTCCATCAGTTTGGGGGTGACAAGTAGTACTAAAAAGCAGTTTAGTCCCCAACTTAGCCCATAAACATCTCCAAAAGTGGCTAAGAAATTTAGTATCACGATCTGAAACAATAGTATTTGGCACACCATGCAAGCGAATAATTTCACGAAAGAACAAATCAGCAACATTAACAGCATCATCGCTTTTATGACATGGTATAAAGTGTGCCATTTTCGAGAATCTATCCACGACAACAAATATGCTATCCCTCCCCTTCTTTGTTCGAGGTAAACCTAAAACAAAGTCCATAGATATATCCTCCCAAGGAACACTAGGTACAGGCAAAGGCATATATAAACCATGAGGATTGAGTCGTGACTTAGCTTTTTGACATGTAGTGCAGCGAGCAATAAAACGCTCAACATCCCGTCTCATCTTTAGCCAAAAGAAATGTGTAGCAAGTACGTCCTCCGTCTTCTTCACGCCAAAGTGTCCCATTAATCCTCCTCCATGCGCCTCCTGCAACAACAAAAGATGAACGGAGCTAGCTGGAATGCATAGCTTGTTAGCACGAAACACAAATCCATCGTTAACGACAAACTTGTTCCACATTCTTCCTTTTTTGCAATTCTGCATTACATCTTTAAAATCAGCATCATGCACATATTGATCTTTGATGGTCTCCAAACCAAATATTTTGAAGTCAAGTTGTGAAAGCATAGTATAGCGACGAGACAATGCATCAGCAATAACATTTTCTTTTCCCTTCTTGTGTTTAATGACATAAGGGAAAGTCTCAATGAATTCAACCCATTTAGCATGTCTACGATTCAGTTTAGCTTGACTTTTAATATGTTTCAAAGATTCATGATCAGAATGTCTAACAAATTCTTTGGGCCATAAATAATGTTGCCATGTTTCTAAAGTCCGAACAAGAGCATATAATTCTTTATCATAAGTAGAATAATTCAGACTAGGCCCACTCAATTTTTCAGAAAAGTATGCAACAGGTTTGCCATCTTGTAATAACACACCTCCTAATCCAATTCCACTAGCATCACATTCAAGCTCAAAAGTCTTATTAAAATCAGGAAGTTGGAGTAAAGGAGCATGTGTCAACTTATCTTTCAATACCGAGAAGGCTTCTTCCTGTGCGATACCCCAAAGAAAAGGCACATCTTTCTTTGTAAGCTCATTGAGAGGTGCAGCAATGGTGCTGAAATCTCTCACAAAACGCCTATAGAATCCAGCGAGGCCAAGAAAGCTCCTCACGTGTGTGACCGTTTTGGGCTGCGGCCAACTCTCAATAGCTTCAATCTTGGCTTATATCAACTTCAATTCCCTGTGGAGTAACAACATAGCCAAGAAAAGATACTCGGTCGGTGCAAAAGGTGCACTTCCCAAGGTTACCAAACAAACGTGCATCACGTAAAGCAATAAAAACAGCACGTAAATGTTCCAAATGTTCTTCCAAAGATCTGCTATAAATCAATATGTCATCAAAGTAAACTACCACAAATCGTCCAATGAAAGCACGTAAAACTTCGTTCATTAATCTCATGAAAGTACTAGGTGCATTAGTTAACCCAAAAGGCATGACTAACCACTCATATAATCCAAACTTAGTTTTAAATGCTGTTTTCCATTCATCTCCGAATTTCATACGAATTTGATGGTAGCCACTACGCAAATCAACTTTGGAGAATATTGTAGAGCCACTCAATTCATCAAGCATATCATCTAGCCTAGGAATAGGATGACGATAACGAATAGTAATATTATTAATGCCTCTACAATCAACACACATACGTGATGTACCATCCTTTTTCGGCACTAGAATAATAGGAACAGCACAAGAACTAAGGGATTCGCGTATATAACCTTTGTCGAGAAGCTCTTGTACTTGACGCATAATCTCCTTCGTCTCCTCTGGATTGGTACGGTATGGTGCACGGTTTGGCAGTGAAGCACCGGGAATTAAGTCAATCTGATGCTCAATCCCTCGAATAGGCGGTAATCCCGGTGGCACGTCTTGTGGAAAAACGTCAGCTAACTCCTGCAAAATGTTAGTGACAGCAGGAGGCAAAGAGGAAGGCACGTCCTCGAATGAAAATAATGCCTCTTTGCACACAAAAGCATAGCAAACAGATTTGCTGAAATCTAGCTCATCAATATCAGATTTGGTGGCAAATAAACATGCACTTTTCAATTTAATTTCAGAAGCAACACTAGATGGTTTATTATTAGGCTTCATTTGTTGCTCAAATTCTTTTGCCACAATCTGATTTTCACTCTTATTCTTCTCCTGTTGTGCTTTATTAGCTCTATTAATATCATCTTTCAAAATGGAATCAGGAGTCATAGGAAGCAAAATAATATTTTTATCCTTATGAACAAAAGTATAGTGATTGTTTCTACCATGGTGTACAAAATTTTTATCAAATTGCCATGGTCTACCAAGTAATAAGGAACATGCTTGCGTAGGTACCACATCACAATCAACATAATCAGCATATGTAGAGATACTAAAATGCACACGAACAGTACGTGTTACCTTAACCTTGCCGCTGTTGTTGAACCATTGGATGTAGTAAGGATGTGGATGTGGTCTTGTGGTGAGAGAAAGCTTCTCCACCATCTCCATGCTAGCCAAGTTGTTGCAGCTCCCTCCGTCTATGATGACGCGCACAGAACGTTCCTTCACAACTCCCTTGGTATGGAACAAATTGTGCCTCTGATTTTGCTCAGCTTGTGTGACCTGCACACTCAAAACACGTTGAGCAACTAAACATTCATACCTGTCAGCGTCTTCAGGAGCCATGTATTGCGTCTCATGATCAGAATCATCTCCACCATGTTCTTCACGTGTAATAAGAGCCAAAGTCTCCTCATCATAGTCACTAGCGGACTCATATCCACCATCCGCGGTAGCAATCATCACACGCGGAGATTTGCATTCTCTCGCATAATGACCTCCTCCCTTACAACGACGACAAATAATATCACTTGTGTGCCCTGTTGATGCCATGGAAGAAAAAGAACGTTGTGCAGGCCCCGCAGGTGCGCTCTTGGCAGATAATGGTGGTTGTGCCTGTTTTCTTGTATCACGGCTGGAGGTGGCACCGGATGGAGGTGCTGGTGCAGTTGAAGTAGAAGATGCACGTGGTGTCCATGATGAAGGTCGGCCTGCAGAAAAGTTAGTTCGCCCCAATGCTTGTCGATCCTGCACTTCACGTTCAGCTTTACAAGCAAGATGGAATAAACGAGTGATATTAGTATACTCCTTATAGTCTAGAATGGTCTGAATCTCTCTATTTAATCCACCCAGAAAACGTGCAAGCATAGCTTCATTCTCCTCAACAATACCACATCTAATCATGCCAGTTTGTAATTCCTGATAATATTCTTCTACAGAATTTTTCCCTTGTCTTAAACGCTGCAATTTTTGAAGCAATTCACGTTGATAATATGGTGGAACCCAACGCGTACGCATAGTAGTTTTCAAAGCAGCCCAAGTAGTTGGAATAGGATATAATCTACAATGTTCAGACCACCATGCAAAACTAGTGAAAGCACAAATGGCAGCAGCAACTCGTCTCTCCTCAGGATATTGTAAACATGTAAATCGTTGTTCAGTTTCTAACTCCCAAGTAAGATATATATCAGGAACATATCTACCCTCAAATGGTGGAATATTCAATTTCAGTTTAGGAATATGGACATCATCTCGTACCTGAGGTGGTGGTGCAGGCCTACCATTACGAATATATACCTGAGGTCGACCTGCTGGTGGTGGTACAGGTGGCTGCATGTAGTGTTGATTTTGATCAACCTCATCCTCATAATCTCCCACATAATCATCCTCCTCCGCATCAGCAGCAGGAGCCACAGAAGTATCAACAGCAGCACCAACAGTTTGGCCAAACGCAAGAGGAACACGGCTTGCTCGGCGGAGGTCTGCTTCGCGACGTGGAGGTAGTCGTTGTTGTTGTTGTTGGAGAGGTGCGTTAGCTGCAGCGAGTGGTGGTGGTGGAAGACGCCCGAGCAATTCATTAAACTTGTTATCGAGCTTTGTTTCGAACGTCTTCTCAAAGCCAGTGATCTTCTCCATGGCCTCTTCAAAATTGTTCAGCACATCTTGCACCTGTTCAGTCATCATTTGCTGAAACTTATCATGAAGCTCCTTGTTCGATAAATTCTCCCAGTCAATCTCGTCGGCTTGTGATCCTGGCATGGTTAGCAGCAATAGAAACACACAAGAATATGATCCTACAGACTACGAACAAGTGGTGGTGGTGGGTGTCACAAATCCGTCAAGCAAATCTCAAATTCTTACCAGTTCTTACCCAGCAGCAGGCAGTGATCGGCAACCGTTGTAGTCAAAAACTCTCAAAGCTTGGATAGAGCGATTACCAGGGAGAGTCAAACGCACGATGTAGATGTATGTGGAGCTGGGAAGGCTTATAATATGGTAGCAAAAAGGGTCAGCAATAATCAATTCAGAGATGCAAAGTTGAATAAACGCTCAACGACGGTACTGTGCTGGTCCTAGGCTAGACTGTGCTAGAGACGCGAGCCTAGAACACTAACAAAATCACGGCGCGGCACGTAAACAAGGGAAAAGCACACTCTGAATTTTTTTTTTCGCTCTTTTTTTTTTGCGCTCTTTTTTTTTGCGCTGCTTTTTTTTTTGCGAAAAATCACTATAATGGCGAGTGTCTCAAAACTCTTCCTAGCTCAAACTGACAGGATGGGCACGAAATTTTTTCGACCAATTTTTTTTTTTCGACTGCCCGGACCCAAAAACTGGAAACGGGTCAAAAAAAACTTCCTATAATGGCACCTGTCTCAAAACACTCAGAAACACCTAAAAATAGGATAGCCAGAAAATTTTTCGAAAAATGCGTTTTCGAAAAATTTTGGGCCTAAACGGAGCGTGGCTACCCGACTCTTTTTTTTTTCCGAAACCTACTCCGGCAAGGAAACACGAATCGGAATCTAGATGGATCCCGAAAACAAACCTAATAAGCAAAGAACTCGGATTGGTGGTGGATATAAGGTGGTGGTATATGGCAGCGGTGGTGGTAGCGGTGGTAGTATATGGATATGGATCGGTGGTGGTATATGGACACGGATTGGTGGTGGTATATGGATACGGATTCGGTGCGGTGGTGGTAGATGGCAGGGGCGATGATGATGGTGCGGCGGCGGCGTGACAACTTATGACCAGAACTCGAAACTCTAAAAGACTAGACTCTAAGACCAGCAACTAGACACGACGATGCAACCGCAAATTCAACAAAGCAAAACCCTAAAAAGATTATGCAAGGCTCAGATTGGTTCGGATATGATGAACTAACCCTAATTTTTTTTTGTGGCTTTTTTGTGGACTATAGGTATGAAGAACAGACTCGATCTAAACTACGAAAAACTGTAAAATCTCACCGAGCAACCTGGAAATCTGATACCACTTGATAGAGGCAAAGGTGTCCCGTCTTTCGATGAGATGATGGATATCGCTTTGATGGCAGTCGACTTTGACGATCCGACTACGAACGTGCGAGGACGTCGCGCCTTAGCAATCGCTAAACCAACTCCGAGAGGTTATTGACCACGCCGGAGCACGATCAACCTGACCACGAGGGTCTGTTTCCTGCGAGCAAACGAAGAACAAGCAAGAAACTGAGATTGCAATCTGGATATTGCGAATATAAGATGAAAGCTTTATTGATCAAGGTGGGGTTCTGTGACGCCTTTGTCTGGTCGTTGAACACAAACGAAGTACGCGAAGTTGCAGCTATGGCGAACTTTTAATCTAAACAAAACCCCAAAGTCTAAACGATGCCCTAAGGGCTGTATATATGGAGGAAGAGGGGGAATTTCGTGGCCCTTGGTGGAGGGGTCCGAAATCAACCCTATCTCTTGTTTCCCCACACATACGGACTCTAAAAATAGCCTATACTTATGTATTTCGAAATTACATGGGCCTGGTGATGAGGACATGACTACCTTGGATATGACCAAAAATATTGCATATATGCATATTTGTCAGGTGATTTCTAGTGCAAACTATTCAATAATCTATTTGTGCTATCCAGAACAAAAATACTTCACACACTTTTGTGTTTTGTCTAATTGCAGGTGTATGGGACATTTGTACAATCCACATATGAAGATAAGGAAGAAAGAGATGTTTATTTGCTGTCCAAAAAGTTCTCTCACGTCACTTTTGGCCCAAGAGAAGATAGAGTCCAAGTCTCTCACGTTCTGGATTCAGATTCGGACTGCACAGACATACCTGACTCAAAACGCACACAAGTTTTTCATACGGACTCCGAATTGGGTGATTCTTTTTTTGTTGGAAACTAGATTTCGTGCACTTTCCAACCCAATTGGAATCACCTTCAAATTCGTCCGGAGCGTTGAGTTGTGGACGAAACAATCTGATGCTGCAGCAGAATCCGAGTCAAACTACAAGTCCAAAGGTGTTACATCATGATGAGGACATCAATACAATTGTTACACCCACAGCCCCTGCTGCTATACATACTGGACCAATTACTAGAGCTCGTGCACGCCAACTAAATTACCAGGTACTTTCGTTTCTTGGTAATGATTCTAATGTTCATGAGAATATGATGCTGCCTAAATTGGATACATTTGTTTTGCTTACAAATGAAGGGCCTAGCTTGGAGAAGGATGAACATTGGAGCAAGAACAAGCATGGAGATGATGGCATGCGCAATGGGAACAAGAACGGAGTTACAAGTGATGATTTCAGGACTTTGAAGCCACCATAATGGGTGCATGAAGCCTTGGACGAAATATACAAGATGCCACTTCATAAATTTCGTCCCGAGGCTATTTTAGGTGCTGCGTCACCTTATTATTGGGCCAGGCCCATGTAATTTCGAAATACATAAGTATAGGCTATTTTTAGAGTCCGTATGTGTGGGGAAACAAGAGATAGGGTTGATTTCGGACCCCTCCACCAAGGGCCACGAAATTCCCCCCTCTTCCTCCATATATACAGCCCTTAGGGCATCGTTTAGACTTTGGGATTTGTTTAGTTAAAAGTTAGCCACTGCAACTTCGTGTACTTCGTTTGTGTCCAACGACCAGACCAAGACCGCTTACGGATCCCCACCATTATCAATACCTCATATATATTTGCAATATTCAGATTGCTTTATCATATTCTTGCTCGTTCTTCGATTGCTTGCAGGAATAGACCTTCGTTGTCAGGCTGACCGTGCTTCCGGCATCGTCAGTAACCTCAGGAGATTGGTTTAGCGATTGCTAAGGCGCAACGTCGTGCACGTTTGTAGTCGGATCGTCAAAGTCGTCTCCACCAAATCGATACTTATCATCTCATCGAAAGATCGGGACACCCTCGCCTCTATCAAATCTTGGTGATGATTCTGTATTAAATGACTTATTGCATGTTTGCTTATTTAAGCATGTTGTAGCATGTAAATTTGATGCAAGTAAGGTTTATTCACCAATGTTGGGATGGTTTAATGATGAACATTGTCAATCTTTTGAAATGAATAAGAGCTTCACTTATATGTGCAAACAGAGTTGCAATATTTTCATGCCTTCTACTTCTTGTGCTAATTTTTTGGCTTTAGATTTTATGAACTATGCAAGTTACTCATCTATTCATGTGTCATATATGCAAAAATCAAAGGAAGTAAAAATGGATGACATATACATATACAACATGTACACCTTGTCTCTTTTGTTAGCCACATTTCAGATTAAGCAACGCCGAGGACGGCTTTATTTTCAAGAAGGGGAGGATGATGAGGACATGACTACCTTGGATATGACCAAAAATATTGCATATATGCATATTTGTCAGGTGATTTCTAGTGCAAACTATTCAATAATCAATTTATGTTATCCAGAACAAAAATACTTCACACACTTTTGTGTTTTGTCTAATTGCAGGTGTATGGGACATTTGTACAATCCACATATGAAGATAAGGAAGAAAGAGATTTTTATTTGCTGTCCAAAAAGTTCTCTCACGTCATTTTTGGCCCAAGAGAAGATAGAGTCCAAGTCTCCCACGTTCTAGATTCAGATTCGGACTGCACAGACATACCTGACTCAAAACGCACACAAGTTTTTCATACGGACTCCGAATTGGGTGATTCTTTTTTTGTTGGAAACTAGATTTCGTGCACTTTCCAACCCAATTGGAATCACCTTCAAATTGGTCCGGAGCGTTGAGTTGTGCACGAAACAATCTGATGCTGCAGTAGAATCCGAGTCAAACTACAAGTCCAAAGGTGTTACATCACTTCCACTTGGGCCCATTGGCTTGTACGACCTAGATTTAGTTTTAGGCTGCCTTGGGACGTCCTCCCACCTCCTTGGCCGCCACCCCTTGCTCCTATATAAGTAGATCCATCTAGTAGCTTTTCCTTGGGATTTGTTTAGTTAAAAGTTAGCCATTGCAACTTCGTGTACTTCGTTTGAGTCCAACGACCAGACCAAGACCGCTTACGGATCCCCACCATTATCAATACCTCATATATATTTGCAATATTCAGATTGCTTTATCATATTCTTGCTCGTTCTTCGATTGCTTGCAGGAATAGACCTTCGTGGTCAGGCTGACCGTGCTTCCGGCATCGTCAGTAACCTCAGGAGATTGGTTTAGCGATTGCTAAGGCGCAACATCGTGCACGTTTGTAGTCGGATTGTCAAAGTCGTCTCCACCAAATCGATAGTTATCATCTCATCGAAAGATCGGGACACCCCCGCCTCTATCAAGTGGTATCAGTTTTCAGGTTGCTCGGTGAGAATTTCCAGTTTTCCTAGATTAGATTTATTTTCTTACCTATTGTCCAAGAAAAAGCCACAAAAAAAAAGTTAGATCTGTTCATCCTTTATCCAAGCCAGTCTGAGCCTTTGCAATTTTCTATTCATTGCTTGCATAGTTGAATTATCGGTTGCATCGTCGTGTCAGTTGCTGGTCTTAGCGTTTAGTTCCTTTAGAGTTTCCAGTTCTGTTCACATTAGTCACGCTGCCGCTGCATCATTATCCCTTCCGCTGTCCACCATCCCATCTATTAATTCCCACCACATGCTACGCACTGTTCATTGTCATAATCATAGTTGAGGTCATTCACATCTTTGCCTAATCCAATCTGCATCTTATCTAGTTTGTCTTGGAAAGAAAAAAAAAGAAGATAGAGAAAAAAAAGAGAAAAAAGGAAAAAAAAAGAAAAAGAGA
>NW_021171911.1:0-1130 GCF_002162155.2 Triticum dicoccoides
TATGGATGTGTGCTTCGCCTCTCAGCTCGAGAGATGTTGCTATGTCTCATTCCGTGAGTTAATCCTGAGTTGTTCGACCTTCGAGAAGAACCATTCTTTTAGGATCTTTCCTTTCCTCTCGTTGTCATGTTAGTTGGAGTTCTCAGAGCAAGACTTCGAGACAAAGATGGTGATCGAATCAACGCTTTGATAAAGTGCACCCTGGATCGTGAAGATTGTGCTAGTTTGCGTTTCCCCTTCACCCTACCCTACGCTTGAATCTCGGGACGAGATTTTTGTTTAGTGGGGGTGAGTTGTCACATCCCTGGTCCTGTTATGCACTAGGCTAGACCTCATGTGAGTATCATGTTTTAATTCAAATGAAATTTGAATTGAGGAATTTTCAAAGCCTCAGAAACCTTCTAAAAATGATCAACATTAAAATCTCCTCAAAGAAGTCCAAGAAAATGTTCCTCTTAGTCTCTGAAAATATCGCAAAGAGGTAAAACTCAAAACAATATTTTTGGTATCTCAGAGTTAATTATTTTGGGCCTTTGAATTAAATAAATAGCTATTTGCATTGGATATATATTTGATATATAAATAATATATGTCCAATAATTACTGGAACATTTTATGTGGTTTGGTATATTTTAGTCCTAGCCACATAACTATTTCCAGGATTTTATAAAATGGTTTAGTGTCTAAAACTAAATCAAAACAAACTACAGAAAATAGAAAACAGAATTAAATAGAAATGAAAGAGAGAGAGAGAAGGACTTATCTGGCGCTCACCCGGTAGCCAGCCGGCCCAGCTCCTGTGCGGCCCAGCCCATCTCCACTTCCCCCCCTGTCGCCTTCCTCCTCGCGCCAGTAGGCACAGGCGCGTGGCCGACGCACGCCGACGCACGCCCCGGCCACCTCCTGCTTGCCGCTCCACCTCGACACCCCGGACGCCTCCATGCGTGCCACGCCACCCCCTGGAACTCCCTCACTCTCCCGAACTCTCCCCCCCTCCTCTGCTTCCTCTCTCCCTCACTCGCCCGAACGGAGCCGCCGCCACCGACGAGCTCCCTCACGGCCACCGCCACCCCCTAGCCTCGCCGATGCGCTCAAAGGCTCCGCCTCGACCCCCTCTTCCTCCCCACTGA
>NW_021171912.1:0-901 GCF_002162155.2 Triticum dicoccoides
GGGCCGCGGCGGCGGTGGGCGCGGGGCGGCGGCTAAGGGCGGCGGACATGTCTGGGTAGCGGGGTTTTTGTCCGGCGGCGCGGAGAGGAAGTAGACTAGGGTTAGGGGTGGATTCATCCGCAAAAATTTCGGGGGAGACACATATTTATAGGTAGAGAGAGCTAGGAGACTCCAAATGGAGAGCGGTTTTCGCCCACACGATCATGATCGAACGACCGAGAGCATGGAGGGGGTTTGGAGGGCTCATGGGCTGTGGTGAAGAGGGGCTGGGCTGCAAAGAGAGAGGGGTTTCGGGCTAACTCGATTAACCGTTGGTGCATCAAACGACCTCCAAATGTAACGAAATTTGACGGGCGGTCTAGCGGTGGTGTAACAAGGCCGCTTGGCAAAGCACGATCCATTCCGAGAATGTTTAACACCCGCACACGAAAAGAGGCAAAAGGGGGCGCCGGAGGACATAGGAGTGTCGGATTGCAAAACGAACAACGGGGAAAATGATTGGATGCATGAGACGAACACGTAGGCAAAATGAGATGCACATGATGACATGGCAAAATGCAACACGCAAGCAAACGACATGGCAATGACGGCGAATAACTGGCAGACACCTGGCGCATCGAATCCGGGGCGTTACAATGTCCCTTGCCCGCCGTTTAGAGCAAGATTCTGATGAATGTTATTTTCACTTTTATGTCTTCCCCATCGTCTTCAGTCAGAGTGGCATTTCCTCTTGGCCTCCATATCATGCTGGTGCTCCTTCCCATCATTCCCCAACACGAGCAAGGCACCTCCAAGCGTGAAGGGGCACCTATAGAGAAAACTTCACTTACACAGAAAAACACATAGGTGACTGCCGCCCAACATCATGATTCCGATTGAAGAATCGCTGCGTTCCAGACCA
>NW_021171913.1:0-1207 GCF_002162155.2 Triticum dicoccoides
CGTGGTGTTGCATATGTTTGTGGTGTTGCATATGTGTTTGTGTTTGGAGGTGTACCGGTATTTGAAATGCGATAGTTGCCAATATTTTGCCGGAATGTTGATTCATTTCCGTTTCGGCGAGAATTTTGGCATTAAGCATTCTTTTTGGTCCTATTTTTAGGGAAAGTCATGCCAAATTTTTTCTTGGTTCTAAAATATCGTTTTGCTCTACCCCGCAGGCGACCATGGTCCGCACGATGACCGAAGGCATCATGAATAGGTTTTTGAGGTCCGCGAAGGCCGAGATGCTTCAAAAGAACGAGACGGAGATAAGATGTCCGTGTCGAAGATGCAAGCTGAATAGCCTTATTGCGGACCCGGATTCCGGGCAGGTGCGGGACCACCTGCTCTTGCGTGGTTTCATGGATGGCTATCGGTGGGAAGGTGATGAACATGACTACGAAGTCGTCCATGGGGGCCGGGCAAGAAATGAGGAAGGGCAGCAAGACAACCACCGCGGCTCGGGGGGGCGAGAAGACGAAGAATCCCCAGGAGATGATCACGATGGTGATGCTGTACACAGTCATCATGTAGAAGATGCAGGACATGATGATGATGCCGGCGGAGCAGACGACGTTGGACCATCGATGGGCTGGGTGCAGGACCCTCATATTCAAGAGCTGCTTCTCAAGCAGACGGATAACGCAAGAGCTGCCGCCCGAGAGAAAGCCAAGATGGATCAACTTGAGTTAAACGCGGTTACTCCGTTGTATGAAGGATGCAGGCCCGAGGATACCCGCCTGAAAGTAACGCTCATGGCTCTGGAGATGAAGGTAAAACACAAAATGACCGACGCATGCTTCGACGAGAACATGTCATTCTGGCACGAACGTCTTCCCAAGGGGAACAAGTGCCCGACCAGTTTGGAGGAGGCGAAGAAAATCGTGTGTCCTCTGGATTTACCGCACGTGAAATACCATGTGTGCATGAACAATTGCATCATTTATCGGGACGAGCACGCGGAGTCTACAATATGTCCGGTGTGCGGTGTCACTCGATACAAGAAGAGGAAGAAAGCTCCTCGAAAAGTGGTGTGGTACTTTCCGATCACTCCTCGTCTGCAGCGGTATTTCACGGATCCTAAGGTAGCAAAGCTCCTGCGTTGGCACGCGGATAGGGAGGAGAAGAAGCGAGAAGATGACGCAAATGATCCGGAGATAGATAAAAA
>NW_021171914.1:0-2447 GCF_002162155.2 Triticum dicoccoides
TATTTTTAGTAAGAAAATTAATATAACTATTTGAACTAGTTTATTTTTAGAAAGAACTAGTTTATTTTTATTTATATTAAGTTTATTTTTAGTAAGAACTAGTTGAATTAATAGAACTAGTTGAACAAGTCACATTTGTTGTTATTTTTTTAGTTTAAGCAATTATTCCCGCATCGACGTCGACGATGCCTATCCCGCATCCTCGTCGTTGATACCCGTCATTTGCTAGGGTTTCAGTTGTATTAGTGATGTTATATGTATGATACTATTCGGTATGTATTAGTGATAACTTATAGGGTTTTTGTTTTTGCAGAAATCAAAGAGCCCCTCCATCATCCCCGCCATCGTCCCCGTCACCGAACCCCTCCGACCTCGAGGTGAGACCAGCCAAATCTCCATGTTAATATGAGTCTTATAAGATATGATGTAGATAAAAACATGTATATCTTGTGTTGCCCAAGTGGCCGGTCATGTTTGCAGGTTACACCTCCGAGTGGCCTATGTTTTGCCGGAGTGTTGATTAATTTCCATTCCGGCAAATTTCAGGCGCTTGATGTGTCCTTTTTTATCAAAGGACATGCCAGAATTTTCCGCGAATTTTGGCATGACTTGTGCTAGAATATGTAGGAAATATCGAGTGGCCTGGATTTTCTAGAAAGATAATTAAACGATATTTCGGGTTGACTTTAAGTCTGTCGAGGTTGAAAAATCCTGACTATTGTTGTGGGGGTCTGAGGGAGTCCTGGACTAAGTGGTCCTCGGACAACCGGACTATATACTTTGGTCGGACTGTTGGACTATGAAGATACAAGATAGAAGACTTCGTCCCGTGTCCGGATGGGACTCTCCTTTGCATGGAAGGCAAGCTTGGCGATACAGATATGTAGATTCCTTTCTCTGTAACCGACTTTGTGTAACCCTAGCCCCCTCCGGTGTCTATATAAACCGGAGGGTTTAGTCTGTAGGACAACAATCATAATATCATAGGCTAGCTTCTAGGGTTTAGCCATTATGATCTCGTGGTAGATCAACTCTTGTAATACTCATATTCATCAAGATCAATCAAGCAGGAAGTAGGGTATTACCTCCATAGAGAGGGCCCGAACCTGGGTAAACAATGTGTCCCCCGCCTCCTGTTACAATTAGCCTTAGACGCACAGTTTGGGACCCCCTACCCGAGATCGTCGGTTTTGACACCGACATTGGTGCTTTCATTAAGAGTTCCATTGTGACGTCGAAGATAGTCTTGATGGCTCCATCAATCATCTACAACAACGCAGTCCAGGGGAAATCTTTCTCCCTAGACAGATCTTCGTATTCGGTGGCTTCGCACTGTGGGCCAACTCACTTGGCCATCTGGAGTAGATCGATAGCTACGCCCCTGGCCATCAAGTCAGATTTGGAAGCCTGAATTTCGTGGCTGACATCCGCGGAGATTTGATCTTCGACGGATTTGAACCTATGATGGCTATCCTCGGCCACCATGATGAACATGACCTAGATCTCTCATCTGGCCGCGCACAGGAGATAGCACCTGTGGCCGCTGCTACGTCTTGAGCTTGCGTTGGTTTTCCTTGAAGAGGAAAGGGTGATGCAACAATAGTAGTGTAAGTATTTCCCTCAGTTTTTGAGAACCAAGGTATCAATCCAGTAGGAGGCTCCTCAAAAGTCCCACACACCTACACAAACAAACAAAGAACTCGCAACCAACGCGATAAAGGGGTTGTCAATCCCTTCACGGCCAATTGCAAAAGTGAGATCTAGTAGAGATAGTATGATAAGATAAATATATTTTTGGTATTTTATGATATAGATTGGAAAAGTAAAGATGCAAATAAAAGTAGATTGAAAGATTATATGATAAAAGATAGACCCGGGGCCATAGGTTTCACTAGAGGCTTCTCTCAAGATAGCATAAATATTACGGTGGGTGAACAAATTACTGTCAAGCAATTGATAGAAAAGTGAATAATTATGAGATTATCTAGGCATGATCATGTATATAGGCGTCACGTCCGCAACAAGTAGACCGACTCCTGCCAGTATCTACTACTATTACTCCACACATCGACCGCTATCCAGCATGCATCTTGAGTATTAAGTTCATAAGAACAGAGTAACGCATTAAGAAAGATGGCATGATGTAGAGGGATAAACTCACGCAATATTATATAAACCCCATCTTTTTATCCTCGATGGCAACAATACAATACGTGCCTTGCTGCCCCTGCTGTCACTGGGAAAGGACACCGCAAGAATGAACCCAAAGCTAAGCACTTCTCCCATGGCAAGAAAGATCAATCTAGTAGGCCAAACCAAACTGATAATTCGAAGAGAATTGCAAAGATAACTCAATCATACATAAAAGAATTCAGAGGAGATTCAAATATTTCTCATAGATAAACTTGATCATAAACCCACAATTCATCGGATCTCGACAAACACAC
>NW_021171915.1:0-947 GCF_002162155.2 Triticum dicoccoides
CTGGAAGTGTTGTGACGGTTGCAAACGCTCGGCACGCTTGTCTGGGGTGTGCCCCCCCAAACGCGGACGGCGCCGCCGCCGGCACCTGGAGGGGGAAAACGGACGCGTCGGGTCTACACGGAGGGGATCTTGCTGTGGGTCTAGCCCGGTTGTTGCTCCAAATTGTTCCTATGGGCTGACCTAACACAACCAGGCGGGGAGGTCCGCTGGTCAAAGCTCGTCTGTGCAAAGTCAAAGGGCTAGATCCCGTGGTCAAACCTACAGGGTTAGGCGGGACGGGGGCCCTGGGGGGGGGGTAGCAATGCCACCGGAGCATCGCACCGGGCCCTCATACATGCGGGGTGGTGTGGTGGCATGTCCTAAGAGGCGGCACGCGTCTCTGGGGCGTGGCCCCCCCTCACGGACGGCGATGACATAGTAGTAGACGTTCTGCGGTAACGATGCGGCGTGAATATTATTAAATACTCGGAGCGCGATAAAATCATGAGTTTTTTTGCACGACGTGGGCACATGTGCTATAGGAACGATGGTATTTTTTCATAATTTTTGGTGATGGAGAAGTATCCAAAAAATTCCCTCTACGCGGATTGGCCCTTCGCGCGTCTACGGCTGTGGCCGGCGGCCTACGGGGGCTAGCATGCCGCCAAATCTTGCGTAGGCGGCCTCTCACAAGTCTGGAAGTGTTGTGACGGTTGCAAACGCCCGGCACGCGTGTCCGGGGTGTGCCCCCCCCCCCCTCACGGACGGCGCCGCCGCCGGCACCTGGAGGGGGGAAACGGACGCGTCGGGTCTACACGGAGGGGATCTTGCTCTGGGTCTGGCCCGGTTGTTGCTCCAAAGTGTTCCTATGGGCTGACCTAACACCACCGGGCGGGGAGGTCTGCTGGTCAAAGCCCGTTCGTGCAAAGTCAAAGGGCTAGATCCCGTGGTCAAACGCTACAGGGTTA
>NW_021171916.1:0-1124 GCF_002162155.2 Triticum dicoccoides
CATGGTGTTCCTTTGGAAATTAACTCGGATCGAGGAAGTCTTTTCACCTCTCGATTTTGGGAAAGTTTCCAAAATGCTATGGGAACCCGTCTCTCCTTTAGCACCGCCTTCCACCCTCAGTCGAGTGGTCAAGTGGAACGCGTCAACCAAATTCTAGAAGACATGCTTCGAGCCTCTGTTATCTCATTCGGAATGGACTGGGAGAAGTGCCTTCCATTTGCCGAATTCGCTTACAACAACAGCTATCAATCTAGCTTGGGTAAAGCCCCTTTTGAAGTTCTCTATGGACGACGGTGTCGAACACCCCTTAACTGGTCAGAGACCGGGGAAAGACAATTCTTTGGCCCGGATATGATTCAGGAAGCAGAAGAACAAGTTCGTATCGTCCGTGAAAAGTTGAAAACAGCCCAATCTCGTCAAAAGAGTCAATATGACCGAAAACATAAGGCTATGACTTTCGAGGTTGATGAGAAGGCTTATCTTCGGGTCACCCCTCTGAAGGGAACCCATCGTTTCGGTATCAAAGGCAAATTGGCTCCTCGTTACATTGGACCTTTTCGCATTCTTGCCAAACGAGGAGAAGTTGCCTACCAGTTAGAACTACCTCCGCACCTCTCCAGAGTCCACGATGTCTTCCACGTTTCCCAACTCAGGCGTTGCTTCTCGGATCCTATCCGTGAAGTGGACCACGAAACGCTTGATCTGCAAGATAATCTTACATATCGAGAGTACCCCATTCGTATCCTCGATCAGGCCGAACGTACCACCCGACGTCATAATATCAAGTTTCTCAAAGTTCAATGGTCGCACCATTCGGAGGATGAAGCAACCTGGGAAAGGGAGGATCGTCTTCGACTTGAGTATCCCGCCTTCTTCCCGGAGGAACCCAAATCTCGGGACGAGATTCTTTTGAGTGGGGGTGAGTTGTCACACCCTAGCTAGTCATGCATTAGAGTGTTGCATCATGTTTACTCTTTCATCAGAAACTTGAAATGGGGATCTGTGAAACCCTCAGAATCATTTTGAAAATGACCCAAATAAAAATTTCTCCAAAAGGGTCCAAGAAAATGCTCATGTTGCTCTCTGAAAATATTGGACAGAGATAAAAATCAAACCAATATTTT
>NW_021171917.1:0-1198 GCF_002162155.2 Triticum dicoccoides
GGTCTTGTGGTGAGAGAAAGCTTCTCCACCATCTCCATGCTAGCCAAGTTGTTGCAGCTCCCTCCGTCTATTATGACGCGCACAGAACGTTCCTTCACAACTCCCTTGGTATGGAACAAATTGTGCCTCTGATTTTGCTCAGCTTGTGTGACCTGCACACTCAAAACACGTTGAGCAACTAAACATTCATACCTATCAGCGTCTTCAGGAGCCATGTATTGCGTCTCATGATCAGAATCATCTCCACCATGTTCTTCACGTGTAATAAGAGCCAATGTCTCCTCATCATAGTCACTAGCGGACTCATATCCACCATCCGCGGTAGCAATCATCACACGCGGAGATTTGCATTCCCTCGCATAATGACCTCCTCCCTTACAACGACGACAAATAATATCACTTGTGTGCCCTGTTGATGCCATGGAAGAAGAAGAACGCTCTGCAGGCCCCGCAGGTGCGCTCTTGGCAGATAATGGTGGTTGTGCCTGTTTTCTTGTATCACGGCTGGAGGTGGCACCGGATGGAGGTGCTGGTGCTGTGGAAGTAGAAGATGCACGTGGTGTCCATGATGAAGGTCGGCCTGCAGAAAAGTTAGTTCGCCCCAATGCTTGTCGATCCTGCACTTCACGTTCAGCTTTACAAGCAAGATGGAATAAACGAGTGATATTAGTATACTCCTTATAGTCTAGAATGGTCTGAATCTCTCTATTCAATCCACCCAGAAAACGTGCAAGCATAGCTTCATTCTCCTCAACAATACCACATCTAATCAAGCCAGTTTGTAATTCCTGATAATATTCTTCTACAGAATTTTTCCCTTGTCTTAAACGCTGCAATTTTTGAAGCAATTCACGTTGATAATATGGTGGAACCCAACGCGTACGCATAGCAGTTTTCAAAGCAGCCCAAGTAGTTGGAATAGGATATAATCTACAATGTTCAGACCACCATACACATGCAAAACTAGTGAAAGCACAAACGGCAGCAGCAACTCGTCTCTCCTCAGGATATTGTAAACATGTAAATCGTTGCTCAGTTTCTAACTCCCAAGTAAGATATATATCAGGAACATATCTACCCTCAAATGGTGGAATATTCAATTTCAGTTTAGGAATATGGACATCATCTCGTACCTGAGGTGGTGGTGCAGGCCTACCATTACGAATATATACCTGAGGTCGACCTGCTGGTGGTGGTA
>NW_021171918.1:0-1854 GCF_002162155.2 Triticum dicoccoides
GGATTGTTTCTCCATTAATGATCAAGGAGTCGTATACTTCGGGAATCGACTAGTAGTTCCCAAAGTGCGCAACCTAAGGCGATTAATCCTTAAGGAAGCTCATGAATCTCCTCTCACTATTCATCCCGGTAGTACTAAGATGTATCAGGACCTACGCCAGAGGTTCTGGTGGACTAGGATGAAGAGAGAAATTGCTCAGTATATTGCAAATTGCGACGTCTGTCGTCGTGTAAAAGCAGAGCATCAACGGCCTGCTGGCACCCTTCAACCCTTAGCTATTCCTGAATGGAAATGGGATAAAATTGGTATGGATTTCATTACCGGGTTTCCCAGGACCAAAAGAGGGAATAATGCTATTTTCGTCGTGGTCGATCGTCTTTCCAAAGTAGCTCATTTCTTACCTGTTCGTGAGAGTATAACCGCTAGTCAGCTGGCAGACTTATACATCTCCCGAATAGTGTCCCTCCATGGTGTTCCTTTGGAAATCAATTCGGATCGAGGAAGTCTTTTCACCTCTCGATTTTGGGAAAGTTTCCAAAATGCTATGGGAACTCGTCTCTCCTTTAGCACCGCTTTCCACCCTCAATCAAGTGGTCAAGTGGAACGCGTCAATCAGATTCTAGAGGACATGCTTCGAGCCTCCGTTATCTCTTTCGGAATGGACTGGGAGAAGTGCCTTCCATTTGCCGAATTCGCTTACAACAACAGCTATCAATCTAGCTTGGGTAAAGCCCCTTTTGAAGTTCTCTATGGACGACGATGTCGAACACCCCTTAACTGGTCAGAGACCGGGGAAAGACAATTCTTTGGCCCGGATATGATTCAGGAAGCAGAAGAACAAGTTCGTATCGTTCGTGAAAAGTTGAAAATAGCCCAATCTCGTCAAAAGAGTCAATATGACCGAAAACATAAGGCTATGACTTTCGAGGTTGACGAGAAGGCTTATCTTCGGGTCACCCCTCTGAAGGGAACCCATCGTTTCGGTGTCAAAGGCAAATTGGCTCCTCGTTACATTGGACCTTTTCGCATTCTTGCCAAACGAGGAGAAGTTGCCTACCAGTTGGAACTACCTCCACACCTCTCCAGAGTTCACGATGTCTTCCATGTTTCTCAACTCAGGCGTTGCTTCTCGGATCCTATCCGTGAAGTGGACCACGAAACGCTTGATCTCCAAGATAATCTTACATATCGAGAGTACCCCATTCGTATCCTCGATCAAGCCGAACGTACCACGCGACGTCATAACATCAAGTTTCTCAAGGTTCAATGGTCGCACCATTCTGAGGATGAAGCAACTTGGGAAAGGGAGGATCGTCTTCGACTTGAATATCCCGCCTTCTTCTCGGAGGAACCCAAATCTCGGGACGAGATTCTTTTGAGTGGGGGTGAGTTGTCACACCCTAGCTAGTTATGCATTAGAGTGCTGCATCATGTTTACTCTTTCATCAGAAACTTGAAATGGGGATGACAGAAACCCCAGTCCCCTCTGAAACCAACTAGGGTTACTAAAATAATTTTTCAATGAACCTGAAATGCCCTTCTAAAATGCCCATCATTTTTGCCTTGGTTCAGAACCTCTGCCAAAAGTGGTGCACATTTTCCTAGGCCATCCTAGGGTTTTTGAATTAAATCATAAATATTTGAATTTGGGCATTTAAAATAATATAAAATATTTAAATGCTCAAATATCTCCAAACTAAAATGTTTCATGTTGGAAATAATCCAACTATGGGCCAGGAATAGTTTGGTGATTTTTGGAGTTGCCTAGGTATTTTATTTAATCCAACAAAGTTGCAGATATATTAAATAAAACAGAAAACAGAAGAAAAGGGGAAAACCTACCTGGCGCCACCG
>NW_021171919.1:0-1185 GCF_002162155.2 Triticum dicoccoides
ATGTTACTAGTGCTCAGTCGGGACATCGGAATGCCCATACCTTTCAATGTGTCTGCATACAATAAGTTCAGCCCACTTCCACCATCCATCAGCACCTTTGTCAGTCGAGTGCCTTCGACAACTGGATCGACCACCAAAGCTTGCCTCCCGGGGGTGGCAATATGAGTCGGGTGATCAGATTGGTCGAATGTGATGGGTGTTTGAGACCACTTCAGATAATTTGCCTTTGCTGGGGCAACCATGTTCACCTCTCGGTTAATCACTTTCAGTCGACTTCTGCTTTCCACATCTGCAAAGATCATCAGAGTGGAGTTGATATGCGGATATCCTCCCTCACTGTCCTCTTTGTCTTCGGCCTTGTCCGACTCCTTCTCCTTGTCCTTAGACTATTTTCCCTGAAACTGCTGGATCAGGAGTCGACATTGGCGAGTGGTGTGCTTTGGGTAAATGATATTCCCCTCTTCATCTTTCTTCGTGTGAATGTGACACGGCATATCCATCACGTCATTCCCTTCTTTATCCTTTACCTTCTTGGGGTTCTAGGATCCTTTTGGTTTCCCCTTAAACTTCCCTTGAGTCACGGCCAGAGCCTCTCCAGGAGCTGCCGGTTCAGCCTTCCGCTTCTGTTTCCGACTGGCGTTTCCTTTTTCCGACTGACTCGGCTTGTGCTTGCCGCTTCGGAGTCAGTCTTCTTCTTCGCCGTTGGCGTACTTGGTAGCAATCTCCATCATCCGACTCAAGGTCATGTCACCGGTTCGACCAAATTTCAAACTCAGTTCTCTGTTCTTGACGCCGTCTTTGAAGGCGCATACTGCCTGATGATCAGAGACATTTTCTACAGTGTGGTGCAAAGTGATCCACCTCTGAATATACTCTCTGAGAGTCTCATTAGTTTTCTGCACGCAGACTTGCAACTCTGTCAATCCCGCTGGTCGCTTGCAAGTCCCTTCAAACGTTCTGACGAACACTCGGGACAGATCTTCCCAAGTGTAAATGCTGCTAGGAGGTAATTGAGTCAACCATGCCCTGGCAGAACCTTCCAACATGAGGGGCAAATGCTTCATGGCCACCTCGTCGTTCCCACCACCGATCTGAACTGCCACTCGGTAGTCTTCAAGCCAAGTTTCAGGCTTAGACTCACCAGTGAACTTGCTGACTCCTGTTGCCAACCTGAAATTGGGGGGG
>NW_021171920.1:0-1996 GCF_002162155.2 Triticum dicoccoides
CCCTCCCTCGCCGCCCGCGGCAGGGAGGCGCGGATACGTGCGATCTCCGCACGCCGTGCCACCCCGGTGGGCGGTGGTGGCACCGGGACCCCGCCGGCGCTGATTCTCCACGCTCCGGGCACCCGCATGTCCAGCAGGACCGGGTACTCGGCCTCGAAGAGGAGCCATGCTTCGTCCTCATGAAGGTGGTGGCGGCTGAAGCCGTTCGCCGCCGCGCCGTCGCCTGGGAATCGTTCGGCCATTTATTTGAACTGGGACGGCGAGGGGAGAGGGAGGAAGGGGAGAGAGGGTGCGTCAGCGGTGGAGACTCTGTGCGTGCCACCGGCGCGCTGGGGGTCGGCTTATATAGGTGGAGGTGCCGCGAGCATGCGTGGCCGCCGCGTCTACACGTGGCATGCGCGGGGACACGCGTCGTCACGCCTTCACTGCGCCGCCCGTGAGGCATCCACGGCGGAGGCTAACCGGCGCGGCAGCGTGCGGCAGCTTTGGCATTGATTCGCCGCGGGAAACGAGGCGATGAGGACGATGAAGCGGCGAGAAGCGAGACGAGTCGCTGGCAAGGAGGGGCCGTGGCTTTTTCGCGCCAAAAACAATTCGCCCAGTGCCCCCGAGCAGCCCCCAGCACGCCGGATTTGGGTTGGGTCCGCCGGCGCCAATTTCAGTCCGAGCCGACGAAAATTGGGTCCTTGGGGCGTGACTGGGCCGATTTTTTAGCACCGACGGCCGAAAAGTCGTCTAGGGGGTCTTGTTGAGGGCGCGGCTGAAGATGCTCTTAGCTGTAGATATATATAGCTCCAGGCGTGTGCACGCGGCTGATTCTCGGCAGACTGCCCCTCGAGCCGTGGCGTTCGCCAGCGCTGTGATCGCAAAACAGCGGCGCGAGCAACTCATTAGCCAGCGCTGTGATCGTAAAATAGGCCTTGCAAAAGGCCTTCTATGTTTAGGCCCACGCAAGAGGCTGGCTTGGTGGCATTGCACCGTCAGGCGCGAGCAGTTCGTTTAGTACCACCTCGCTAGGCGAGGAGAGGACAGGAGGTAGGAGGGGACTATATTTCGGTGCCTTAAGGCACCTGCCTTTGTATCTATGACATGTGGGCCCAACAAGTGGCTAGCCCACATGTCAGTGACCCAAAGGCAGGTGCCTTTAAGGCACCAAAGCTGCGTCCGGTAGGAGGTGATAAATAGAGGGGTAGGGCAGCGATTCAACTCATATCTTTCTCGGCTTTTTGGCTAAGATCAAGTGTAGTATCTGTTCTTATCAGTTTAATATTTGATATGTGAATCATGTGCCCACAATGATATTAAATTTATTTTTTATGGGAGAGAGACCACCACAATGGCTTGCCATTTGGTCCCTCAGGTGTTGCCCATCAACTTAAAATTTTCATTTCTTGAGATGGGATGCTTGTATTTAGATCAAGGCCAGAGGCCCTCAGATTAGCCTTATCCCTTCGCACAAAAGCCAACTCTCTCCTTCTTCCGCATGCACGCATTCCTCATCAGAAGAAAAAAGGGGGGTATCCCTTCGCACAAAAGTCAATTCTCTCCCTTCCTCACGCACACAATCCTCGTCAGAAGAAAAAAGGGGAGCGCCGCATGCAGCCCGCATGCACCCACGCCTCCGGTCAATCCCCGACCACCTGCCCCACCCCCACCACGCAGGTCACCGCCCTCGCCGCGGGTCGGAGTTTGCCGTCGCCGTGTCTCTAAAGGAAATATGCCCTAGAGGCAATAATAAAATTATTATTTATTTTCTTATATCATGATAAATGTTTATTATTCATGCTAGAATTGTATTAACCGGAAACATAATACATGTGTGAATACATAGACAAACAGAGTGTCACTAGTATGCCCCTACTTGACTAGCTCGTTGATCAAAGATGGTTATGTTTCCTAACCATAGGCATGAGTTGTCATTTGATTAACGGGATCACATCATTAGGAGAATGATGTGATTGACTTGACCCATTCCGTTAGCTTAGCACTTGATCGT
>NW_021171921.1:0-631 GCF_002162155.2 Triticum dicoccoides
AATTTGGAAAAAAAATATTTTAGAATGCCCCCATGAGGTATAGACTGATGTTTTGACCAGTCAGTCTAAAGGGCATTATAAATTTATAAAAAAATTCAAAGAAATATAAAACCTTGGAAACCCACCTTTGTTTCTGCAATAGATCATGTGTGCCAAAGTTTAGGTCATTTGGAGGTGGTTGAAAAAATGACTGCATTCCGGAGGGGCCATTTGGTCTAACTTAAGCCATTTTTTAAACAATTGTGATTTTTCCCACCACCTCCAAATCACACAAACTATCTTGAACATGGTGACCCACATGTGCCAATCATTGCTATGAAAGAAAATTTGGAAAAAGAATATTTTACAATGCCCCCTTGAGGTATAGACCGATGTTTTGACCAGTCAGTCTAGAGGGCATTATAAATTAATAAAAATTCAAAAAAATATAAAACCTTGGAAACCCACCTTTGTTTGTACAAAAGATCATGTGTGCCAAAGTTGAGGTCATTTGGAGGTGGTCGAAAAAATTACAACATTCCGGAGGGTACATTTGGTCTAATTTAAGCCAGTTTTTGAACAAATGCGGTTTTTCGCACCACCTCCAAATCACACAAACTTTTTGAAGATGGTGACTTACATGTGCCAATCA
>NW_021171922.1:0-1544 GCF_002162155.2 Triticum dicoccoides
CTTTTTAGTACTACTTGTCACCCCCAAACTGATGGACAAACTGAAGTAGTCAATAGAACGTTGTCTATTATGCTTAGGGCTGTTTTGAAGAATAATAAGAAAATGTGGGAGGAATGCTTGCCTCATATTGAATTTGCTTATAATCGTTCATTGCATTCTACTACTAAGATGTGCCCTTTTGAAGTTGTGTATGGTTTCCTACCTCGTGCACCTATTGATTTGTTGCCTCTTCCATCTTCGGAGAAGGTTAATTTTGATGCTAAACAACGTGCTGAATTGATTTTAAAAATGCATGAGTTAACTAAGGAAAACATTGAGCGTATGAATGCTAAATATAAACTTGCTGGAGATAAGGGTAGAAAACATGTTGTGTTTGCACCTGGAGATCTTGTTTGGTTACATTTGCATAAGGATAGATTTCCTGATTTGCGTAAATCAAAGCTAATGCCATGTGCTGATGGTCCCTTTAAGGTGTTAGAGAAAATAAATGATAATGCATATAAACTTGAGCTGCCTGCAGATTTTGGGGTTAGTCCCACTTTTAACATTGCAGATTTGAAGCCTTATTTGGGTGAGGAAGATGAGTTTCCGTCGAGGACGACTTCATTTCAAGAAGGGGAGGATGATGAGGACATCAATACCATTGTTACACCCACAGCCCCTACTGCTACATATACGGGACCAATTACTAGAGCTCGCGCACGCCAATTAAATTATCAGGTACTTTCGTTTCTTGGTAATGATTCTAATGTTCATGAGAATATGATGCTGCCTAAATTGGATACATTTCTTTTGCTTACAAATGAAGGGCCTAGCTTGGAGAAGGATGAACATTGGAGCAAGAACAAGCATGGAGATGATGCCATGCACAAGGGGAACAAGAACGGAGTTACAAGTGATGATTTCGGGACTTTGAAGCCACCATAATGGGTGCATGAAGCCTTGGACGAAATATACAAGATGACACTTCATAAATTTCGTCCCGAGGCTATTATAGGTGCTGCGTCACCTTTTTATTGGGCCAGGCCCATGTAATTTCGAAATACATAGGTATAGGCTATTTTTAGAGTCCGTATGTGTGGGGAAACAAGAGATAGGGTTGATTTCGGACCCCTCCACCAAGGGCCACGAAATTCCTCCTCTCTTCCTCCATATATACAGCCCTTAGGGCACCGTTTAGACTTTGGGGTTTTGTTTAGATTAAAAGTTCGCCATAGCTGCAACTTCGCGTACTTCGTTTGTGTTCAACGACCAGACAAAGGCGTCACAGAACCCCACCTTGATCAATAAAGCTTTCATCTTATATTCGCAATATCCAGATTGCAATCTTAGTTTCTTGCTTGTTCTTCGTTTGCTCGCAGGAAACAGACCCTCGTGGTCAGGTTGATCGTGCTCCGGCGTGGTCAATAACCTCTTGGAGTTGGTTTAGCGATTGCTAAGGCGCGACGTCCTCGCACGTTCGTAGTCGGATCGTCAAAGTCGACTTCCACCAAAGCGATATCCATCATCTCATCGAAAGACGGGACACCTTTGCCTCTATCATT
>NW_021171923.1:0-21497 GCF_002162155.2 Triticum dicoccoides
CAGAGATGAACGAAATTGGAGTACGAACGCATGTTGCGTCACGTGCGGGTAGTGTTTTAGGGGTTTTCAGTGCGAAAAATCATAGAAAATCCGTACAGCGTCGGAACGCGACAAATTTTGGCGTGCGTGGCCTGCATGGTCACTGTGGCCGGTGGAAAAAAATGATCGACTTTGGCGGATGCGACGGAGAGACGTACGACCGAGGGTCCCCTCCTCCCATACTGAAACTACCGGGTTGCACAACAAGTGCCAGTGCGGTTTCTCGGAATGCACCCAAGTTTTGGCAGCGCGTGTGGGGACCCGCCCGGGGACCGCATGTTGGGGAACGTAGCAGAAATTCAAAATTTTCTACGTATCACCAAGATCAATCTATGGAGATACTAGCAACGAGAGAGAGGGGAGTGCATCTTCATACCCTTGAAGATCGCGATGTGGAAGCGTTGCAAGAACGCGGTCGGTGGAGTCGTTCACTAAGCGATTCAGATCGCGGCCGAATCCGATCTAAGCACCGAACAACGGTGCCTCCGCGTTCAACACACGTACAGCCCGGGGACGTCTCCTCCTTCTTGATCCAGCAAGGGGAGAGGAGAAGTTGAGGGAGAACTCCGACAGCACGACAGCATGGTGGTGATGGAGCTCTTGGTTCTCCGGCAGGGCTTCGCCAGGGACTACGGAGGAGGAGGTGTTGGAGGAGGGAGAGGGCTGCGCCAGGGGAAGGGTGCGGCTGCCCTCTCTCTCTCTCACTATATATAGGGGGAAGGGAGGAGGGGAAGGCGCCCTAGGGTTTCCTAGGGGAGGGGCGGCGGCCATAGGGGAAACCCTAGATGGGTTTTGGCGCCCCCACCCCCTAGGAAACTTGCCCCCCAAGCCGGGAGGGGCGGCTGCCCTAGGGGTGGCGCCCCCACCTCTCCAGGTTACGTGAGATGGGGTGGGAGGGGCGCTCAGCCCCTTAGTGGGCTGATGTGCCCTCTCCCCTTGGCCCATAAGGCCCCCCAAAGCTTGCCGGGGCCTCCGAAACCCCTTTCGGACATGCTGGTCATCACCTGGTACCCCCGGAACAATTCCGGACTCCAATACCCTTCGTCCAATATACCGATCTTCACCTCCGGACCATTCCGGAGCTCCTTGTCATGTCCGGGTTCTCATCTGGGACTCTGAACAACCTTCGGTAACCACATACTATTTCCCATAACAACTCTAGCGTCACCGAACCTTAAGTGTGTAGACCCTACGGGTTCGGGAACCATGCAGACATCACCGAGACGTTCTCCGGTCAATAACCAACAGCGGGATCTGGATACCCATGTTGGCTCCCACATGTTCCACGATGATCTCATCGGATGAACCACGATGTCAAGGATTCAAGCAATCCCGTATTCAATTCCCTTTGTCTAGCGGTATAGTACTTGCCCGAGATTCGATCGCCGGTATCCCGATACCTTGTTCAATCTCGTTACCGGCAAGTCTCTTTACTCGTTCCGTAACACATCATCCCGTGATCAACCCCTTGGTCACATTGTGCACATTATGATGATGTCCTACCGAGTGGGCCCAGAGATACCTCTCCGTCACACGGAGTGACAAATCCCAGTCTCGATTCGTGCCAACCCAACAGACACTTCCGGAAATACCCGTAGTGCACCTTTATAGCCACCCAGTTACGTTGTGACGTTTGGTATACCCAAAGCATTCCTACGGTATCCGGGAGTTGCAGAATCTCATGGTCCAAGGAAATGATACTTGACATTAGAAAAGCTTTAGCATACGAACTACACGATCTTTGTGCTAGGCTTAGGATTGGGTCTTGTCCATCACATCATTCTCCTAATGATGTGATCCCGTTATCAACGACATCCAATGTCCATGGTCAGGAAACCGTAACCATCTATTGATCAACGAGCTAGTCAACTAGAGGCTTACTAGGGACATGGTGTTGTCTATGTACCCACACATGTATCTGAGTTTCCTATCAATACAATTATAGCATGGATAATAAACGATTATCATGAACAAGGAAATATAATAATAATAACTAATTTATTATTGCCTCTAGGGCATATTTCCAACAGTCTCCCACTTGCACTAGAGTCAATAATCTAGTTCACATTGCCATGAGATTAACACTCACAGGTCACATTGCCATGTGACCAACATCCAAAGAGTTTACTAGTGTCACTAAACTAGTTCACATCATCATGTGATTAAGACTCAATGAGTTCTGGGGTTTGATCATGTTTTGCTTGTGAGAGAGGTTTTAGTCAACGGGTCTGCAATGTTCAGATCCGTATGTAGTTCGCAAATCTCTAGGTCATATTGTAACTGCTGCTTCCACGCTCCACTTGGAGCTATTCCAAATGGTTGCTCCACTATACGTATCCGGTTTGCTACTCAGAGTCATTCGAATAGGTGTTAAAGCTTGCATCGACGCAACTCTTTATGTCGAACTCTTTATCACCTCCATAACCGAGAAACATATCCTTATTCCTCTAAGGATAATTTTGACCGCTATCTGGTGATCCACTCCTTGATCACCTTTGTACCTTCTTGCCAGGTATGTAGCAAGGCACACATCAGGTGTGGTACACAGCATAGCGTACTGTAGAGCCTACATCTAAAGCATAGGGGACGACGTTCGTCCTTTCTCTCTTTTCTGCCGTGGTCGAGCTTTAAGTCTTAACTTCGTACCTTACAGCTCAGGCGAGAACTCCTTCTTTGACTGATCCATCTTGAACACCTTCAAGATCATGTCAAGGTATGTGCTCATTTGAAAGTACCATTTAGCGTTTTTGATCTATCCTCATAGATCTTGATGCTCAATGTTCAAGCAGCTTAATCCAGGTTTTCCATTGAAAAACACCTTTCAAACAACCCTATATGTTTTCCAGAAATTCTACATCATTTCTGATCAACAATATGTCAACAACATATACTCATCAGAAACTCTATAGTGCTCCCACTCACTTCTTTGGAAATACAAGTTTCTCATAAACTTTGTATAAACCCAAAATCTTTGATCATCTCATCAAAGCGTACATTCCAACTCCGAGATGCTTACTCCAGTCCTTAGAAGGATTGCTGGAGCTTTGCATACTTGTTAGCATCTTTCAGGATTGACAAAACCTTCTGGTTGTATCACATACAACCTTTCCTCAAGAAAAACGTCGAGGAAACAATGTTTTGACATCCTATCTGCAAGATTTCATAAATAATGCAGTAACTGCTAATATAATTCCATCAGACTCTTAGCATCGCTACGAGTGAGAAAGTCTCAGCGTAATCAACTCCTTGAACTTGTCGGAAAGTTCTTTGAGACAAGTCGAGCTTCATAAATGGTGACATTACCATCAGTGTCTGTCTTCTTCTTAAAGATCCATTTATTCTCAATGGCTTGCCGACCATCGGGCAGGTCCACCAAAGTCCATACTTTGTTCTCATACATGGATCCTCTCTCGGATTTTATGGCTTCGAGCCATTCGTTGGAATCCGGGCCCACCATCGCTTCTCCATAGCTCGTAGGTTCATTGTTGTCTAGCAACATGACTTCCAAGACAGGATTACGTACCACTCTGAAGTAGTACGCATCCTTGTTGACCTACGAGGTTTGGTAGTGACTTGATCCGAAGTTTCATGATCACTATCATAAGCTTCCACTTCAATTGGTGTAGGTGCCACAGGAACAACTTCATGTGCCCTGCTACACACTAGTTGTAGTTACGGTTCAATAACCATATCAAGTCTCCACCATCCTCCCACTCAATTTTCGAGACAAACTTTCCTCGGGAAAGGACCCGATTCAAGAAACAATCCCTATTGCTTTACGATCTGAATTAGGAGGTATACCCAACTGTTTTGGGTGTCCTATGAAGATGCATTTTATCCGCTTTGGGTTCGAGCTTATCAACCTGAAACTTTTTCACATAAGCGTCGCAGCCCCAAACTTTTAAGAAACGACAACTTAGGTTTATCCAAACCATAGTTCAAATGGTGTCGTCTCAACGGATTTACGTGGTGCCCTGTTGAAGTGAGTGCGGTTGTCTCTAATGCCTAACCCATGAACGATAGTGGTAATTCGATAAGAGACATCATGGTACGCACCATATCCAATAGGGTGCAACTATGATGTTCGGACACACCATCACACTATGGTGTTCCAGGCGGTATTAATTGTGAAACAATTTCCACAATGTCTTAATTGCGTGCCAAAGCTCGTAACTCAGATACTCATCTCTATGATCATATCATAGACATTTTATCCTCTTGTCACGATGATCTTCAACTTCACTCTGAAATTACTTGAACCATTCAATAATTCAGACTTGTGTTTCATCAAGTAAATATACTCAGTATCTACTCAAATCATCCATGAAGTAAGAACATAACGATATCCACTGCGTGCCTCAGCACTCATTGGACTGCACACATCAAAATGTATTACTTCCAACAAGTTGCTTTCTTGTTCCATTTCACTGAAAACGAGGCTTTCAGTCATCTTGCCCATATGGTATGATTTGCATGTCTCAAGTGATTCAAAATCAAGTGAGTCCAAATAGTCCATCTGCATGGAGTTTCTTCATGCGTATATACCAATAGACATGGTTCACATGTCTCATTATTTTCAAAAACGAGTGAGTCCAAAGATCTATCAACATGGAGCTTCTTCATGCGTATACACCAATATGACTTACATGGCAGTGCCACAAGTAGGTGGTACTATCATTACTCTCTTTTAACTTTTGGCATGAACATGTGTATCACTACGATCGAGATTTAACAAACCATTCATTTTAGGTGCAAGACCATTGAAGGTATTATTCAAATAAACCGAGTAACCATTATTCTCCTTAAATGAATAACCGTATTGCGATAGTGTCAGGACCCCGACTCAATGCCACACCGATCTAGCATGTAACACATCATATCACTTTGCGGCCTCACGCACGGTATTCCCACGGGTGCCACCTTACCTGGCCCGGGACCGTTTGCGCCTTTTGGCTCACGTATATGATAGTGTCACTAGCATCCATATGACAAAGAACCCGGGCTGACATGGCTAGTCGTGAACCCAAAGTGGCACTAACTTACAGGGAGAGGCATCCATGACCCAACATCGAACATGTCGGTCATCAGCGAGTGAATCCAGGCTGTAGCACTGGGCTAGCAGGACTCCGGTGAACCGGGCTGTAGCGGGCTAACAGGACTCCGGTATTCATCGCGTGACATTTCCCCGAAGGGACAGACACAGGAACGAAGAAGGACACATGCCGGCCAGCCTAAGTGTTCCGGAGCAGTAGCAAGCTACCATGGCTCAGTGGAAACACTAGGAGACATTTCCCGGTAAGAGAGGCTACTAAGGATAAACGACTAGATAGCCAGATCACACACATACCAAGCATTTCAATAACATACACACAATATGCTCGATATGTGCAAATACAACATGGCATCACAACATGACTCTACGACTCAAGTATTTATTCATTAGGCTCCGAGGAGCGAGATATTACAAACAGGAGTCTCATGACCCAACATTCAGAGCATACAAATCAAAGCACAAGCGGAAGCTCAACATGTCTGAGTACAGACATCTACAAATGAAAAAGGCTGAGAAGCCTGACTATCTACCAGATCCTGCCGAGGGCACAAGATCGTAGCTGAGGTAACAAGCTAAACGTCGAAGTCCACGTGGAACTACTAGTGAGACTGAAGTCTCTCTGCAAAAACATAAATTAAGCAACGTGAGTACAAATGTACCCAGCAAGACTTACATCAGAACTAACTACATATGCATCATTATCAACAAAGGGGATGGTGGGGTTTAACTGCAGCAAGCCAGCTTTGACTTGGTGGCTATCCTAAACTACGACTGCAAGTAACTCTTTTGAGGTGGCGCACACGAGTCCACATATTCACCATATCAATACACCACTATGGATCCGCTCCCGTCTCCCTACGAGAACGCCATCCATAGCACTCACGCTTATCTTGCGTATTTTAGGGTATCCACTTTCACTTGTCTATGAACTGATATAAGCAACCCAGAAGTCCTTTACCGCGGACACGGCTATTCGAATAGATGATGTTAACCCTGCAGGGGTGTACTTCTTCATACATGTTTCCACCACTTAGCGTCTGCACACGACATGTGCTCGGCAGACTTCAAGCGAAAGCCGACGTGGGTGTAGACCACGACCTACCTAAACACTCAAGTCTCTAGTCCAGGTTTATCGCCTATTCGGGTTCCATCCATGAGGAGATCCGGCCGGAGTTTCGCTCACAGCCCCAAATGATGTGAACAGGGTTCCGTGACACCAAACGGGCGCCCAGTATACCCGGCCACGTGCCTACCGCATCACAGCCCACCCCTACGGTCAGCGCTGTCCATGGCCTCCAGCATACTACAAACACCAGAAACTACTTGCAACTCCTGGACAGAGGACAAGGGTGAATAGGAAGTCGAGCGGGGTCATATTTCAGGGCCCAATGTATGCTAGTAGCTGAATCATGGATCACAAACACAGAACTCAGTTCCTAAGGACGGCTTCAATGAGACAACCCACCATGTACTCCTACATGGCCTCTCACCGCTACCTTTACCAAATCGTGTTCACACGCTTAGCTCACACACCGTAGGACATGTTCACACACCTCTGATTCATCCCGGATGAATCAGACCTGACACAACTCTAAGCAGTAGCAGGCATGACAAACAAGCATGAATGAGTAGGCACAACAGGGCTCAAACAACTCCTACTCATGCTAGTGGGTTTCATCTATTTACTGTGGCAATGACAGGTCATGCAAAGGATAAAGGGGTTCAGCTACCGCAGCAAGTAACAGATGGATCGGTGTTGTCCTAATGCATTAAAAGAGAGCAGGAGCGAGAGAGTAGGATTGTATCAGAATGAACAAGGGGGTTTTGCTTGCCTGGCACTTCTGAAGATAGCATTGAGTCTTCATCAGTGTCAACGATCACATCGTCGGTACAACTTCTATCGAGGGGGAACAACACCGGCAAACACAGAAGAAACACGATCAATGCAATGCACAATATGATGCATGCTATGACATGGCAATATGAATGTGTTTTGGACTAATGCACCTAGCTATGATTTAAATGAAGTTGGTTTGAATACAAGATCCAAATTCAAACTCCATATGTGATTATTCAAATGCCATTTAATTGATTTGTGCTAAACAGCAGCTATAAGTTGTTCTAACATGCATGAAAATGGTACAGATGGATTCCTTGAATATTTCTGATAATTTTTCATATATAAATTATTTAATTTGGAGTTACGGTTGAATTTCTATGATTTTTAGAAGTTTGGGGTATTTTCTGAAATTTCCTGAATTATTTTTTAAATCCAGAAAGAAATAAATGCGTCAGCCTGATGCCAGCATGACGTCAGCGAGTCAACGGCCAGGTCCAGGTCAAACCTGACGTGCGGGGTCCACACGTCAGTGACACCGGAACTAATCCCGGTCAAACCCAGCGCTGACTGGGGTTTGACCATGTGTAGGGCCCACAGTCAATGTCATTTGGAGGCTTAGCTGGCAGGGTTAGCACCTAATAGCGTCCACGTCAACAGTCACCGGAGTTTCGCCGGCGACGACCTAAACTGCGGCGGCAACTCGCCGGACTTGAGCTGCGGGCAGCGGATGAATGCGCGAAGGCCACCAGGGGGTAGCCCGCGCTCGACCGTGTCTAGCAGAGCCATCGGAAGGCCTCGGAGTCGTCGGAGATGACGACGGCGAGCATAGAGGCGGCGGTCGGAGCTCAGGCACCGATTGATTCGACGCTATGGTGCACTACGGGAGAAACTGGTGGGTGCTGCGGGCTCCTGAGGTTGCGGTGAGCATGACGGTGGGCTCGGGAGCGAGCTGCGGTGGCTGTGGCCACGGCCACGCCATGGCCGGCGGCGAGGAGCAATCGGCTCCGGTGAAAAGGGCGGCTAGAGTGCGGGAACGAGCGCGAGGAGGAGGGGGAATGGAAGAGGAGCTCACAGCGGATCCGGTAGAGGCAACGGCGAGGCTGGGGAGGGGCTGGAGCTCGCGAATCCTCGAAAGTTCGCCGGCGGCCGAAGGTTGGGGACGAGCTTGAGGGCGACGCTGCAGGGCTTCCGGAGGGCCGTGGATCGGTGGGGAGGAAGAGGGGGTCGAGGCGGAGCTTTGGGAGGCGTCGGGGAGGCGAGGCGGTGGCTGTGGCCGCGCGAGCGCTGGTCGGCGGCGACGGGCTCCGTTCGGTCGCGGGAGAGAGAGGGAGCAGAGGGGGATAGGGACGGAGGGAGAGACACGGGAGAGTGGCGAGAGGTGCAAGGGGTCGAGGGGAGTGCGTGGCACCCTCGGGCGCCTCCAGCGGCGAGCAGGTAAGCAGGAGGTGGCCGGGGCTCTCGGGCGCGCGCCACGCCTCGCCTCTGCCTACTGGCAGAGGAAGACGACGAGCGGCGAGGTAGGTGGGCTGGGCTGGTCAAGCTGGGCCGCAGCTGGCTGCCAGGTAAGTACTCTCTCTCTGTTTTATTGTTCTGTTTTCTATTTTTTTTCTTCCTCTATTTTGATTTAGTTTAGCAACTAAATCATTTTGATAAATTCTGTAGGTTTTTATGTGGCTTGCTAAAATATATACAAAGCCACTCACAAACTTCCAGAATTATTGGAGTCATATTTAATATATATTAAATATGAATCCAAAGCAAATAGTTATTGAATTAATTCAAATGGCCAAAATAATTATCTCTGTGACTCCAAAAATATTGGTTTGAATTTTACCTCTTACCAATATTTCTATGGAATAACAGGAACATTTTCTTGGACTCCTTTGAGAAGATTTAAATGTTGGTTATTTTTAGAGGTTTCCTGAGGCTTTTGAAAATTCCTCAATTCAAATTTCATTCGAATTTAAACATGATGCACACATGGAAGCAAGCATAGGTCAGGCCAGAACTAGGGATGTGACAACTCACCCCCACTAAACAAGAATCTCGCCCCGAGATTCAAGACGTGAGGTAAGAGGAAAAAGGGAAGTCACAACTATCACAATCTTCATGATCCATTTGCCCTTCTCAAAGAGGTTGATTCATTCCATCATTTTGGTCTTGCCGTCTTGCTTTCGAGATCTTCACTCGACACAACAACAGAAAGAAGGGGGAAACCCTACAGGATTTACTCTTCTTGAAGATCGAGCAACTCAAGATCAAGTCACGGAGTAAGACATAGCATCATCTCTCAAGCTGAGACACGAAGCACACATCTAAAGGGATGGAGTGGAACAGATGACGAAGGTTCACTAGGTAGGCAATAATTGCACACCTAAGAAGGTGGCGAACGGTTGTCAACGTAGCGAGGAGTTGAGTTGCCATGATACCTCAGCGAGACATCCTGGAGGGGGGGGGGTGATTCGTAGATATATCCCCTTAAGTGGCAAAAAGAATTACCTTTGATTCAGGATCATTGAAACTCTTTATACCAGCTTAAGGCAAATCACAATCGATCATTTGGAGGAGGTCGGTAAAATGGCATACTCGGACTTGGATGATGTGGATTACCTTGTTGAAGACAACGTAATGGATGAATTTGCTTACCACCGGAAATGGAAGAGACCCATGGTAGAATGGCGCAGTGGCGGTGCAAGCTGGGAACAAAATGCAAATGCTGGGAATGATTCTGGTAACTGGGGAAGAACCCAACAATAGAGAGTGAATTCACTGTTTGAAAAGGTCATAGCATTGCCGAGGGAACTGAGAGCATCCCAGTTAGTGTCGATGATAACACGTAGCGCTTGTGCGTGCTCTCAAGAACTTGAGCATTTCCACAATAATCAAGGTTTTACCAACAGCCGTGTCAAGGATCCTGGCCACACAACATACTACCATGATGGCTAATGATGGATGATGCAGATGCAAAGGAAAATAACACCTTCTCAGATTTCACCTTAGCGAGGCCAAGGAAATAAAATCTGGATGATCGACCAAGAGACATTTAACACTCCGCTTCTAATGTTCTCCTTGATGTGCTAGCGTGATCCATAGATAATTATGGTTTGATATCTAGAACATCAAGTAAAAGGTCGGACTTCGGGAGCACAAGAATCCATAAGGAATAACTACGGGGGTAAATCCTACGAAAACCTTATGGGGAGGTGGCCAACTTCTTCAATCAAGATACTACAATAATAGGTCTTTCGGCTGGGTGGTGCTGGCCACGACATCCACTTTACCAGTTATCGCGAGACCAATATTATAGTTCTTGGAAAATGTTCCAACCATCACATCTGCCTGAGATTCAGATCTGGTTGGTGTCAGAATATCCCAGACTCATCAAGTCTAGAAAGAAAAATGAAAGTTTACAACACAAGTCGACGAGACGGCGTTGTGAGATTCTCGGGGAATGAACTACGGTAGTAAGCTCCAAAACATGAGCTGGTTCTGCTACACACATGTGAACACGTTGTCCCAGACAAACATTATCACATGGTAGTCTTACAATAAAACACTACCGAGTTCAGGTGGGGAACCATCATTAATGACATTGAAGTCTCCACGCGTGGAAGTCCAAAGAGTTCACCTTGGACAGACTCCTTTATCTTTGAACAACTCAATCAGTGGCTTGGTGTGCTAGGATATACATATGGAATGAAGATGATCAGTCTAACAGACCACAGAATTCTTCGCACGTGCATGACTGACTTGGGATGATTCCAAAGGAGGTAAAACAAGCCTTCTCAAATTCATGGCGGCAACTTGCATCAAGTGCACATGAATTAGAGGGACTCACTTCTTTTGTCCAAACATATGCTTCACGAAGGAGTCATGAAGATAATGCTTACACAAGTTTCCAACACTAGCTTAATGTTCAACAAAATTATGGAGGAGATAAGGATGTTGTCAATGGGCTCAACGACAATTCATCCAGGTTTCCATATTAGTGGAATTCCATAATTATGTGAACAAGGTGATAGCATTGGTACCCGAAAGATATAATGGTGTATGCTCGAGGAACAACAACGAGTAAGACAACATTACGAGCATTGTTGGTACTGATTTGATTTGACGATAGCCCACACTCAAATCAAGGGATTGATAAGACAATAGGTCCAGCAACTGATCACAGGGACCAATCGATGAAGGTATCATCTTTCTTCAACACACACTACACAAGAATATCCCTTTGGAACGAACTAAGTCAGGCAAGCTTTTATCTTCCAACTCTCCAAGTTGTTGTCTAGCTTAACCAACCAGCTCAGGGATATCTAACACCGATCTTGGAGAGAGGGTGGTTCACAAGAAACCAACTTGATCACGAGCTTAACATAACAGTCAGGAAACAACCCGGTAACACTTCCAAGAAGATATTTGGAAAGTCACGAACCACCGTTATGTTACTAAGCTCGAGAACAATCTTACTTTTGAGGGCAAGACGACATGATCAAATGAGTGAGGACTTGAAATAATTCCTAACTCATTGGTCGAGGAGTGCACCAGAAATAGGGACTAGGTAGCACAATCAGTCTTAGGGTGACGATTCAATAATCAACATGCTAAGAATGAGGTTATCGTCCATTTAACTACCAAGCAACAGAGTTGCTAGCAGTATTGATTTCACACGCCATGATTCATTTGTCGGCATTCCGGTTGCAATAACACAGGAACCAAGGAATGAACAATGATGGCAAGAAGTATCACTGTACCAAGAGTTCATAGGATGGTGTGCAATTCCTATAACAATCCCGATATAAAAGATGGTAATACTCCAAGGTAGAGCAGAACAAAAGCTGGATTAGCAATTTGTTCTGCGGAGCACAACTTCTTGACCCAATCCTGGATATGGAAGAGGTACTGGAGTTTGTTTCTCCTAGTCATTTCGCGATAGAATGGCTTGAAGGACCACAAGAATAATAAGCATCGATAAAACGAATGCACAATTACTCCTGACTATCAATTGGTAGACAAAGGTCGGAATACGAATGAAGAGGGACAACTCAAGGGGACATATATCCTTTCGAGTTGTGGATGCATAGATTAATATGTCGAACCAAGTTCAACAGGTTTCTTCCAGATAACCCATGCAAGGAAGTAGGACTGGCAGAGTCATGATTTATGAATGGAGAACTTCTCAAGAGTACTCTGATTGTGATCTTTTGATCCAATAAACATCTGCCATAAGCGGTTCATAGTATTTGGAAGAAGGAAATACCACGGACCTCGAGGACTATCGCAAGTTACTAATATCCTAAAGGAACTAGCAAAAACTATCAACATGAAGTAAGTAGAGTGAATCTCGGGTTCAGAAACCCAAAAGTAGAAGACCTACTACTAAGTAGCATCACGGGATGCTTTCGAGAATAAAGGCCAGAATCATCACACTGGAAACACAGATCATGGCTAGACCACTAGATGATCCCCTAAGCACTTAGGGTTATAATTATTAACTCCAACATATATGTCGAGGCAATAAAGTACCTTAACTCACTAATTTGTGTGATTAATCTGACCAAAAGGACATCGGGAACGGGAAGAAGGGATTTGCAAATGCATCAGACTATTTAGAAACCTGGGATGACTCGGACAGCATAGCGGCTGTAAATGCTCAGAAAAGATTTGAGACATTCACAAAAATGGTGGCATAAGCACTCAGAAGCACAATACCAAGGTTTCGAGATCAACAGTTAACATACAGAAGTCGTAGGAGCTGAACTCAAGCTTAGATCCAACAATCTTATAAGTCTACGGGTTAGTAACACGTGATCCTGATAGAAAGAAGAGAAAGCCTAGTTCCTTAACCCCGTAGGAAAGATAAGATGACTCAGATCAGAAGGGCATAAGGTATAAGGAGTAAAAAGAGCCTTACGTTCCATCCCACAATCAATTCCCTTATATAACTAAAGAATTTCTAGACTCAACTTCGACCAGTTTGGCTTGGTAATCCTACAGGCAGTCAAGCTCTATTACCAAAGCTGTCAGGACCCCGACTCAATGCCACACCGATCTAGCATGTAACACATCATATCACTTTGCGGCCTCACGCACGGTATTCCCACGGGTGCCACCTTACCTGGCCCGGGACCGTTTGCGCCTTTTGGCTCACGTATATGATAGTGTCACTAGCATCCATATGACAAAGAACCCGGGCTGACATGGCTAGTCGTGAACCCAAAGTGGCACTAACTTACAGGGACAGGCATCCATGACCCAGCATCGAACGTGTCGGTCATCAGCGAGTGAATCCAGGCTGTAGCACTGGGCTAGCAGGACTCCGGTGAACCGGGCTGTAGCGGGCTAACAGGACTCCGGTATTCATCGCGTGACATTTCCCCGAAGGGACAGACACAGGAACGAAGAAGGACACATGCCGGCCAGCCTAAGTGTTCCGGAGCAGTAGCAAGCTACCATGGCTCAGTGGAAACACTAGGAGACATTTCCCGGTAAGAGAGGCTACTAAGGATAAACGACTAGATAGCCAGATCACACACATACCAAGCATTTCAATAACATACACACAATATGCTCGATATGTGCAAATACAACATGGCATCACAACATGACTCTACGACTCAAGTATTTATTCATTAGGCTCCGAGGAGCGAGATATTACAAACAGGAGTCTCATGACCCAACATTCAGAGCATACAAATCAAAGCACAAGCGGAAGCTCAACATGTCTGAGTACAGACATCTACAAATGAAAAAGGCTGAGAAGCCTCACTATCTACCAGATCCTGCCGAGGGCACAAGATCGTAGCTGAGGTAACAAGCTAAACGTCGAAGTCCACGTGGAACTACTAGTGAGACTGAAGTCTCTCTGCAAAAACATAAATTAAGCAACGTGAGTACAAATGTACCCAGCAAGACTTACATCAGAACTAACTACATATGCATCATTATCAACAAAGGGGATGGTGGGGTTTAACTGCAGCAAGCCAGCTTTGACTCGGTGGCTATCCTAAACTACGACTGCAAGTAACTCTTTTGAGGTGGCGCACACGAGTCCACATATTCACCATATCAATACACCATTATGGATCCGCTCCCGTCTCCCTACGAGAACGCCATCCATAGCACTCACGCTTATCTTGCGTATTTTAGGGTATCCACTTTCACTTGTCTATGAACTAATATAAGCAACCCAGAAGTCCTTTACCGCGGACACGGCTATTCGAATAGATGATGTTAACCCTGCAGGGGTGTACTTCTTCATACATGTTTCCACCACTTAGCGTCTACACACGACATGTGCTCGGCAGACTTCAAGCGAAAGCCGACGTGGGTGTAGACCACGACCTACCTAAACACTCAAGTCTCTAGTCTAGGTTTATCGCCTATTCGGGTTCCATCCATGAGGAGATCCGGCCGGAGTTTCGCTCACAGCCCCAAACGATGTGAACAGGGTTCCATGACACCAAACGGGCGCCCGGTATACCCGGCCACGTGCCTACCGCATCACAGCCCACCCCTACGGTCAACGCTGTCCACGGCCTCCAGCATACTACAAACACCAGAAACTACTTGCAACTCCTGGACAGAGGACAAGGGTGAATAGGAAGTCGAGCAGGGTCATATTTCAGGGCCCAATGTATGGTAGTAGCTGAATCATGGATCACAAACACAGAACTCAGTTCCTAAGGACGGCTTCAATGAGACAACCCACCATGTACTCCTACATGGCCTCTCACCGCTACCTTTACCAAATCGTGTTCACACGCTTAGCTCACACACCGTAGGACATGTTCACACACCTCTGATTCATCCCGGATGAATCAGACCTGACACAACTCTAAGCAGTAGCAGGCATGACAAACAAGCATGAATGAGTAGGCACAACAGGGCTCAAACAACTCCTACTCATGCTAGTGGGTTTCATCTATTTACTGTGGCAATGACAGGTCATGCAAAGGATAAAGGGGTTCAGCTACCGCAGCAAGTAACAGATGAATCGGTGTTGTCCTAATGCATTAAAATAGAGCAGGAGCGAGAGAGTAGGATTGTATCGGAATGAACAAGGGGGTTTTGCTTGCCTGGCACTTCTGAAGATAGCATTGAGTCTTCAACAGTGTCAACGATCACATCGTCGGTAGAACTTCTATCGAGGGGGAACAACACCGGCAAACACAGAAGAAACACGATCAATGCAATGCATAATATGATGCATGCTATGACATGGCAATATGAATGTGTTTTGGACTAATTCACCTAGCTATGATTTAAATGAAGTTGGTTTGAATACAAGATCCAAATTCAAACTCCATATGTGATTATTCAAATGCCATTTAATTGATTTGTGCTAAACAGCAGCTATAAGTTGTTCTAACATGCATGAAAATGGTACAGATGGATTCCTTGAATTTTTCTGATAATTTTTCATATATAAATTATTTAATTTGGAGTTACGGTTGAATTTCTATGATTTTTAGAAGTTTGGGGTATTTTCTGAAATTTCCTAAATTATTTTTTAAATCCAGAAAGAAATAACTGCGTCAGCCTGACGCCAGCATGACGTGAGCGAGTCAACGGCCAGGTCCAGGTCAAACCTGACGTGCAGGGTCCACACGTCAGTGACACCGGAACTAATCCCGGTCAAACCCAGCGCTGACTGGGGTTTGACCATGTGTAGGGCCCACAGTCAATGTCATTTGGAGGCTTAGCTGGCAGGGTTAGCACCTAATAGCGTCCACGTCGACAGTCGCCGGAGTTTCACCGGCGACGACCTAAACTGCGGCGGCAACTCGCCGGACTTGAGCTGCGGGCGACGGATGAATGCGCGAAGGCCACCAGGGGGTAGCCCGCGCTCGACCGTGTCTAGCAGAGCCATCGGAAGGCCTCGGAGTCGCCGGAGATGACAACGGCGAGCACAGAGGCGGCGGCCGGAGCTCGGGCGCCGATCGATTCGACGCTATGGTGCACTACGGGAGAAACTGGTGGGTGCTGCGGGCTCCTGAGGTTGCGGTGAGCACGACGGTGGGCTCGGGAGCGAGCTGCGGTGGCTGTGGCCACGGCCACGCCATGGCTGGCGGCGAGGAGAAATCGGCTCCGGTGAAAAGGGCGGCTAGAGTGCGGGAACAAGCGCGAGGAGGAGGGGGAATGGAAGAGGAGCTCACAACGGATCCGGTAGAGGCAACGGCGAGGCCGGGGAGGGGCTGGAGCTCGCGAATCCTCGAAAGTTCGCTGGCGGCCGAAGGTTGGGGACGAGCTTGAGGGCGACGCTGCAGGGCTTCCGGAGGGCCGTGGATCGGTGGGGAGGAAGAGGGGGTCGAGGCGGAGCTTTGGGAGGCGTCGGGGAGGCGAGGCGGTGGCTGTGGCCGCGCGAGCGCTGGTCGGCGGCGACGGGCTCCGTTCGGTCGCGGGAGAGAGAGGGAGCAGAGGGGGATAGGGACGGAGGGAGAGACACAGGAGAGTGGCGAGAGGTGCAAGGGGTCGAGGGGAGTGCGTGGCACCCTCGGGTGCCTCCAGCGGCGAGCAGGTAAGCAGGAGGTGGCCGGGGCTCTCGGGCACGCGCCACGCCTCGCCTCTGCCTACTGGCAGAGGAAGACGACGAGCGGCGAGGTAGGTGGGCTGGGCTGGTCAAGCTGGGCCGCAGCTGGCTGCCAGGTAAGTACTCTCTCTCTGTTTTACTGTTCTGTTTTCTATTTTTTTCTTCCTCTGTTTTGATTTAGTTTAGCAACTAAATCATTTTGATAAATTCTGTAGGTTTTTATGTGGCTTGCTAAAATATATACAAAGCCACTCACAAACTTCCAGAATTATTGGAGTCATATTTAATATATATTAAATATGAATCCAAAGGAAATAGTTATTGAATTAATTCAAATGGCCAAAATAGTTATCTCTGTGACTCCAAAAATATTGGTTTGAATTATACCTCTTACCAATATTTCTACGGAATAACAGGAACATTTTCTTGGACTCCTTTGAGAAGATTTAAATGTTGGTTATTTTTAGAGGTTTCCTGAGGCTTTTGAAAATTCCTCAATTCAAATTTCATTCGAATTTAAACATGATGCACACATGGAAGCAGGCATAGGTCAGGCCAGAACTAGGGATGTGACAGATAGACATAATCCAATCATGTATATGCTCAACGCAAACACCAAATAACAATTATTTAGGTTTAACACCAATCTCGATGGTAGAGGGAGCGTGCGACGCTTGATCACATCAAGATTGGAAAACATTTCCAACACATATCGTCAGCTCACCTTTAGATAGTCTCCGTTTATTCCGTAGCTTTTATTTCGAGTTACTAACACTTAGCAACCGAACCGGTATCTAATACCCTGGTGCTACTAGGAGTACTAGTAAAGTACACATAAACATAATGTATATCCAATATACTTCTATCGACCTTGCCAGCCTTCTCATCTACCAAGTATCTAGGGTAATTCTGCTTCAGTGGTTGTTCCCCTTATTACAGAAGCACTTAGTCTCGGGTTTTGGGTTCAACCTTGGGTTTCTTCACTAGAGCAGCAGCTGATTTGCCATTTCATGAAGTATCCCTTCTTGCCCTTGCCCTTCTTGAAACTAGTGGTTTCACCAACCATCAACAATTGATGCTCCTTCTTGATTTCTACTTTCGCGGTGTCAAGCATCGCGAATATCTCAAGGATCATCATATCTATTCCTGATATGTTATAGTTCATCACGAAGCTCTAGAAGCTTGGTGGCAATGACTTTGGAGAAACATCACTTTCTCATCTGGAAGATCAACTCCCACTCGATTCAAGTGATTGTTGTACTCAGACAATCTAAGCACAAGCTCAACGATTGAGCTTTTCTCCCTTAGTTTGCAGGCTAAGAAAATCGTCGGAGGTTTTATACCTCTTGACGTGGGCACGAGCCTGAAATCCCAATTTCAGCCCTCGAAACATCTCATATGTTCCGCGACGTTTCGAAATCGTCTTTGGTGCCTCAACTCTAAACCGTTTAACTGAACTATCACGTAGTTATCAAAACGTGTATGTCAGTTGTTCGCAACATCCACAGACGATGTTCGAGGTTCAACACACTGAGTAGTGCATTAAGGACATAAGCCTTCTACGAAGCAACAAGGACAATCCTCAGTTTACAGACCTAGTCCGCATAATCGCTACTATCAACTTTCAACTAAATTTTCTCTAGGAACATATCTAAACAGTAGAACTGAAGCGCGAGCTATGACATAATTTGCAAAAACCTTTTGACTATGTTCAGGATAATTGAGTTCATCTTATGAACACCCACTCAGATAGACATCCCTCTAGTTATCTAAGTGATTACATGATCCGAGTCAACTAGGCCGTGTCCGATCATCACGTGAGACGGACTAGTCATCATCGGAGAACATCTTCATGTTGATCATATCTACCATACGACTCATGCTCGACCTTTCGGTCTCTTATGTTCCGAGGCCATGTCTGTACATGCTAGGCTCGTCAAGTCAACCTAAGTGTTTCGCGTGTGTAAATCTGGCTTACACCCGTTATATGTGAACGTAAGAATCTATCACACCCGATCATCACGTGGTGCTTCGAAACGACGAACTTTCGCAACGGTGCACAGTTAGGGGGAACACTTTCTTGAAATTTTAATGAGGGATCATCTTATTTACTACCGTTGTTCTAAGCAAATAAGATGCATAAACATGATAAACATCACATGCAATCAAATAGTGACATGATATGGCCAATATCATTTTGCTCCTTTTGATCTCCATCTTCGGGGCTCCATGATCATCATCGTCACCGGCATGACACCATGATCTCCATCATCATGTCTTCATGAAGTTGTCTCGCCAACTATTACTTCTACTACTATGGCTACCAGTTAGCAATAAAGTAAAGTAATTACATGGCGTTGTTCAATGACACGCAGGTCATACAATAAATTAAGACAACTCCTATGGCTCCTTCCGGTTGTCATACTCATCGACATGCAAGTCGTGATTCCTATTACAAGAACATGATCAATCTCATACATCACATATCATTCATCACATTCTTTTTGGCCATATCACATCACATAGCATACCCTGCAAAAACAAGTTAGACGTCCTCTAATTGTTGTTTGCATGTTTTACGTGGCTGCTATGGGTTTCTAGCAAGAACGTTTCTTACCTACGCAAAAACCACAACGTGATATGTCAATTGCGATTTACCCTTCATAAGGACCCTTTTCATCGAATCCGATCCAACTAAAGTGGGAGAGACTGGCACTCGCTAGCCACCTTATGCAACAAGTGCATGTCAGTCAGTGGAACCTGTCTCACGTAAGTGTACGTGTAAGGTCGGTCCGGGCCGCTTCATCCACAATACCGTCGAAACAAGATTGGACTAGTAACGGTAAGCATATTGAACAAAATCAACGCCCACAACTACTTTGTGTTCTACTCGTGCAAAGAATCTACGCAATAGACCTAGCTCATGATGCCACTGTTGGGGAACGTAGCAGAAATTCAAAATTTTCTACGCGTCACCAAGATCAATCTATGGAGATACTAGCAATGAGAGAGAGGGGAGTGCATCTTTATACCCTTGAAGATCGCGATGCGGAAGCGTTGCAAGAACGCGGTCGGTGGAGTCGTTCACTAAGCGATTCAGATCGCGGCCGAATCCGATCTAAGCACCGAACAACGGTGCCTCCGCGTTCAACACACGTACAGCCCGGGGACGTCTCCTCCTTCTTGATCCAGCAAGGGGAGAGGAGAAGTTGAGGGAGAACTCCGACAGCACGACAGCATGGTGGTGATGGAGCTCGTGGTTCTCCGGCAGGGCTTCGCTAGGCACTACGGAGGAGGAGGAGGTGTTGGAGGAGGGAGAGGGCTGTGCCAGGGGAAGGGTGCGGCTGCCCTCTCTCTCTCTCACTATATATAGGGGGAAGGGAGGAGGGGGAGGCACCCTAGGGTTTCCTAGGGGAGGGGCGGTGGCCATAGGGGAAACCCTAGATGGGTTTTGGCGCCCCCACCCCCTAGGAAACTTGCCCCCCAAGCCGGGAGGGGCGGCTACCCTAGGAGTGGCGCCCCCACCTCTCCAGGTTACGTGAGATGGGGTGGGAGGGGCGCTCAGCCCCTTAGTGGGCTGAGGTGCCCTCTCCCCTTGGCCCATAAGGCCCCCCAAAGCTTGTGGGGGCCTCCGAAACCCCTTTCGGACATGCTGGTCATCACCTGGTACCCCCGGAACAATTCCGGACTCCAATACCCTTCGTCCAATATACCGATCTTCACCTCCGGACCATTCCGGAGCTCCTTGTCATGTCCGGGATCTCATCCGGGACTCTGAACAACCTTCGGTAACCACATACTACTTCCCATAACAACTCTAGCGTCACCGAACCTTAAGTGTGTAGACCCTACGGGTTCGGGAACCATGCAGACATGACCGAGACGTTCTCCGGTCAATAACCAACAGCGGGATCTGGATACCCATGTTGGCTCCCACATGTTCCACGATGATCTCATCGGATGAACCACGATGTCAAGGATTCAAGCAATCCCGTATTCAATTCCCTTTGTCTAGCGGTATAGTACTTGCCCGAGATTCGATCGTCGGTATCCCGATACCTTGTTCAATCTCGTTACCGGCAAGTCTCTTTACTCGTTCCGTAACACATCATCCTGTGATCAACCCCTTGGTCACATTGTGCACACTATGATGATGTCCTATCGAGTGGGCCCAGAGATACCTCTCCGTCACACGGAGTGACAAATCCCAATCTCGATTCGTGCCAACCCAACAGACACTTTCGGAGATACCCGTAGTGCACCTTTATAGCCACCCAGTTACGTTGTGACGTTTGGTACACCCAAAGCATTCCTACGGTATCCGGGAGTTGCACAATCTCATGGTCCAAGGAAATGATACTTGACATTAGAAAAGCTTTAGCATACGAACTATACGATCTTTGTGCTAGGCTTAGGATTGGGTCTTGTCCATCACATCATTCTCCTAATGATGTGATCCCGTTATCAACGACATCCAATATCCATGGTCAGGAAACCGTAACCATCTATTGATCAACGAGCTAGTCAACTAGAGGCTTACTAGGGACATGGTGTTGTCTATGTACCCACACATGAATCTGAGTTTCCTATCAATACAATTATAGCATGGATAATAAACGATTATCATGAACAAGGAAATATAATAATAATAACTAATTTATTATTGACTCTAGGGCATATTTCCAACACCGCATGCCAGAGATGAATGAAATCGAAGTACGAACGCACGTTGCGTCACGTGCGGGCAGTGTTTTAGGAGTTTTCGGTGCGAAAAATCATAGAAAATTCGTACAGCGTCGGAACGCGACAAATTTTGGCGTGCGCGGCCTGCATGGTCACTGTGGCCGGTGGAAAAAAATGATCGACTTTGGCGGATGCGACAGAGAGACGTACGGCCGAGGGTCCCCTTCGCCCATACCGAAACCACCGGGTTGCACAGCAAGTGCCAGTGCGGTTTGCCGGAATGCACCCAAGTTTTGGCAGCGCGTGTGGGGAGCCGCCCGGGGACTGCACGCAAGAGATGAACGAAATCGGAG